>NC_059135.1:87500428-87800428 GCF_020740605.2 Lemur catta | reverse complement strand
CTGCCAGGAGCAGAACAGAAGCGTGTCCAAGGCTTACTTTCTCTAGGAACATACAAGAAATGGCAGTACAGATATTGTCTCTTCTATTTCTCTCCCTAAAGCACCAGTTCTGAAGACACTCAGCACGGCTTTGGTCTGGACTCCAGAGAGCTTTGAGGGCCAGCCTGGCGTCTTGGGGCCGTAGAACGTGTGGTTAGTGATGGAGCACAGCACTGGTACTTTGTCTCCCTGGTCTTCAGTCTTCTCACTTATAAAATGAAAGTTTGGATCTGTCTCTTTAGACTTTAAGATCTTAGTAGCCTGTTTGGTGAATAAATCTGGGTTTAAATCCAATCTGGCATTTACTACTTGTGTTGCCTGGCCTCAGTTTACTTCCCTGTATAATGGAAATAATACCTATGTCATGGAATAACTGCAAGAAACAAATTAATTAACCATGTCAGTGCAATTATTAAATGGCAGTGAGCTGTCTCATCTTATTTACATAGAGGAGTCTTCTTACATACCATCTAACACAATTCTTTTCCCCATGAAGGTGCTCACTAAACACTGATTGATTACTTATTGTATTTATGCTGGGAACAAAATTGCAGTCTAGCCCAAACCCTTATCTGGATCATTTCTGTCGGAAATGGATATCCCAGGCTAATCATACCTCCCACTCATGAAATCTGGTTAGAGCATCTAGGCAAAGGGGAAAGGAAAAGCAGGCACCCAGGGATCAGTGGTAAATGTTATCTTATAACTTAATACAACAACCATTTTATTATATCTCATGATTCTGTGGGTCAGGAATTCAGGCAGAGTTTAGCTGAGTGAAGGTTCAGTTCCACATGGTATCAGCTGAGGTCAGTGTGTGGTATCAGGTGTTGAGTGGGTTAGACTGGAGGGTCACTCATATTTTGGGGATGGGAGTGGCTGGAGAGCTGGGCTCAGCTGAGATTGTCTACTGGAGCATTGACCCATAACTGTGCCAACACAGTGGTCTCAGGGTCTTCAGGCTTCTTACCCCATAAGTTGAGGCTTCCAGGGAGTGTTCCAAGAGACTGAGGCAGGAGCAGCAAGGCTTCTTCTGACCTAGCCTTAGAAGTCATGCGTCACTCCTACTGCATTTTACGGGCCAAGCAAGTCATCAAGGCTGTTCCAGATTCAAGGAGGGGAATAAGACTTCACTGCTAAATGGGACCAATAGCAAAGAATTTGTGGCCATCTTTAATCTGCTTCAATACTTGAGCCTCAATTCTGCTTTGTAGAATGGGATATGGGTATCACCTCTTCTATTCTCTTCTCCTTCCCGGTGTCACTGCCGATCTCCTCATTATCTAATGAAGAAGCCAAGGGCAAGAGGTGACCAGGGCAATAGAAAACCCCAACAAGTAGTGCCAGAGGATCCTCCATCTTGCCACCATCTCAAACTACCTAGCTGTGTTCAGCCCGGAGCCTAGAAAGCCCAAGACTGCTTGCAGTTTCTGCCACGGCGACAGGCACTGTGGACAGGAGGCTAGCTGGAGGCAGCATCCGCCAGGACGCTCTTCATCAACTACGGCTTTCCCGATGGCAAGTCTGCTGAAATGCGCAGGGCAGTTAGTCTTCTCAGAAAGGACAGGGAAATTGGGCAACTGAAAAGACTGTGTCCTTTTGCAGTTGATAGTTATTATGCAAGAGGGACCCAAGGCTTGTCAGTTTTCTCAGGTCCCTAAACCTCTCCATTAATAATTAGCATCCAGGTGTTTACAACAACTAAAGCTTGAATTTCCGCAGCTGCATTCACTGTGGGGTGGCCGTGGCTTTGCCCAGCATCACCTTTACTTCAGGACCAAGAGCGAGGAAGCAGCTTCTGTCGGGAACATTGCTGGCTGCCGTAGCAGAGGAAAAAGTGAACATGGTGATTCTTAATCCTTCTGCTCGGAGGTGACACCTGTCACTTACACTCACATGTCGTCATTGGTTAAAGCGAGTCAAATGGTCACACTTAACAGTGAATACAGTCAGCTACAATTAAGTACGTATATATTCTCAATAGCAAAACTTCTGGAAACTATATCATCTGAGGAAAGTATGATAAAAAATGGGGAGGGGCTGGGTGCAGTGGCTCAGGCCTGTAATCACACTTTGGGAGGCCAAGACAGGAGGATCACTTGAGGCCAGGAGAGTTCAAGACCAGCCTGGGCAACATAGCTATAAGGTTTTTTGGATTGGCCGGCACCAGAGAAAGAAAGACGAGCAGAGTTGAAAAGGATAAGTAAAGAGGCTTTAATGGGGCGCTCCCGGGTGATGTTCACGGACCCCGAGAGAGAGAGGGAGAGAGAGAGAGAGAGAAAGAGAGAGACCCGGGAAGTTGTATCACCCAGAAGTCTGAGTGGGTTTATATATGTTTTTAGGGCTGGGGGTAGAGGTTTCTTTGTCGGGAAGATTTATGGTGGGGAGAGCAAGGAATTTTCCGTTGCAGTTTTAGGATGGGTATTGAGAAGTAGGAGGGGCCGGTGGTAGGTGTGGACTCTAGGAACCAAGACCCTATCAGGGTAACCATCTAGGTGTGGTCATCCTTTAACTTAGCTGGGCCTTGCAGGCATTGTTCTCAGCAGGTCTAGTAGGCTTCTTTTTTTTTCCATTAGGGAGGAGAGGGGTACCTGCCACCAGCCATACAATAGCAAGACCCCATCTCTACAAAATTTAAAAATTAGCAGAGTACAGTGGTACACACTTAGAGTCTTAGCTATTCAGGAGGCTGAGGTGGGAGGATTGCTTGCGACCATGAGTTCAAGGTTGCAGTGAGCTATGATCACACCACTTCACTTTAGCTCGGGTGACAGAGCGAGACCCTATGTCTAAAAGAAAAAACAAAAGAGGAGGTATTTAATCCAGAGAAGAAAAAATAAGGGACAACCGCATTTAGTCATCTTCACATATCTAAATGGGTATGGATATGGAAAGCATTCTCTGTTTGCTAGAAATCAATAGTAAACCATTACATAGAAATTACAGAGGTGAATATTATGCTTAATATAATTTCTTTTAACAATATGGAGAAATAACCTTTTCTTAACAGTTGTTACCAGAACATGTCTAACATGTGTGGTATGGGCTGTTCACTAATTACCTGCTCCTCTCTCCTTCTGAGCACATGGAAGAATTTCATTTCCCCACCCTTTTGCAGGTAGGAATAGCCAAATGACTAGCCTTGACCAAAGAAATGTGATTGGCAGTGATGTAGTTTACTTCCAAAAGGAAACTTCAAGAGCCAGTGTGCAAATTCCCACATTCCCTTTCTCTCTTCTGGGATATTGACACTGTGGAGGTAACTTTAACCTGAGTTCTCAGGTGGGGACATTGGAGCAGAGCCCCCAAGTAGGGTTGTCAGATAAAATTTGGTATTCCACATTATACTTGAATTTCAGAAAAAAATAATTTTTTAGTATGGAATATATGGGACATACTCATACTAAAAAAATTTGCTGATTATCTGAAATTCAAATTTAACTGGGTGTCTCAGATTTTTCTTTGCAAAATCTGGTGACCCTATCCTTAAATGACTCACAGGAACTGTAACATTAGGAAGGAATATGCCTTTGTTATTTTAAGCCTCAGACATTTGGGGATTGTTTGTTACTGCCAAATAACTTAGCCTACACTGACTTAACTGTTTCTTTTCTTGGATGAGGAAATATTTTGATGAGGCCTAAGTGTAGTCCCAATATTTCAAAGGAAGAAGGTAGCTCCCGTACATAATAAAAGAAAAAATTTGGAAGCTCTGGGATGTAAAGCGAGAAGGAGGGATGGGTAGAAAACTGGTAAACACAGTCTTGGCCATCAGGGAATTCACCTCTACTTGGAAAATAAAATAAGAAAAAAAGGATGGTAGAGAATCGGCCTGAGGATACAGAGGTCACTGCGGTTTGCAGTAGTCATGGGGGACCGAGGCCTGCCCGGCCTGGAGGTAGCCCAGTCAGTAGGATTCGGACTATTGAAGGGCTGAGAACAGGCATTCCCTGGGGAAACACATGCCTGTGTTTAGTCCCTGAGGTCACTTTCCAGTTTGTCAGAGTCTGTGGGCCCAGCCTTCCCTGCAGGGCTGGAGATAAAGTTGTCACAATCAAAAAGGAGTCACTAATGTTTAAAAAAAAAAAAAAAAAAAATCTGACAAATAGAGCTGGGGAAGGCTAAAAAGAGAGGGTTCTCACACTTGTATGCCTGATAAAAACTATCACAAAAGACTCTGCAGAAACCACAACCTTGCACAAAGGCCATTGCAATCTTACACAAAAAATACTTCTGCAAGGACATCTGCCCGCAGCTCCCTGTCCAACCTCAGACTGGCATCACCCTTGTTATTGATCTTTGTAGGATAATTTCAAAACAATTATGCAATCTTCTTCACTTTCCCTTTAAAAAAATTTGTCTTCCTTTACCTCCCAGAAAATGCACATAGCATGCTATGGCACACGTATGCCCCTGGCAATGCCCTATTCCCACGTAAATACTAACATCTCTCTTTTAGCGAGCCTCTCTCTGTTTGCTATTCAGATTGACAGTGGCCGGCTGGCCCTAAGCATACAGGATTCTCTGAGACTGACGCCTCTCACGAGTGCCTGCAGCAAGCAGTGGTGCCGAGGTGAGGTGGGGAGTTGAAGGGACAGATATTTCAACGCACAAACACACACACCCTTGCTAACTTTTGTTTGAAACGTTAGTGTTACAGAAAAGCCCCTTGATAGCAAGCGGCTGGCTCTCTTTACTTCCCCGTGCCCTGCTCCACACGAGCCTATGCTTAGCACACGTGGGTGTTCAATAAAGGCAGAACCCATGGCAGGGAGAGGCCCTATGAATTAAACGTATCCAGAGACCCCTTGACAGCGACAGCGATTCCTTTGGACCACCAGGGGGCAGCATGTCTCACTATAAATTGGTCCGGGCGTCGGAATCCACGTGGAACAGGGATTCGCAAAACCAGTTGGTATCCGGATGCCAGTTTCTGCCAGTATTGTCACAGTCACAGCAAAGGGAGGTAGGAAGGACCAAAGGAGTCATTTTCCCCCATAAGCTATATTCATTCAATGTAAAGGACTAGTTTTTATTGAGAGATTGTCTTTCCCATTCCTTATCATTAAAATATCCTTTTTGTTATGAATGATGGCGACTATAGGTGGCAGTTTTTGTTGTGCTTGTTTGTTTATTGTTCATGTTCTTAAATAATCAAATAAATAGTGGCAACTTTTTGGTGTTCCAGAATGTTTCCAGAAAATTACGTTTTTAGTCTTGTGAAATCAAAATTCAGAGCCCCATTAGCGTGGAAGGTCAGAATCAGAGCCTGATCGGAGGGGGCAGATACCCTTCGCCCCTGGTCCCCAGGCTCTCTGCCCCCCTGCTCCCCCACCCAGCTGCTGGGCCACCGGTCAGCTCAGTGTCCTTCTGCTTTCTCCCTGCCCAACCTCCTCCTCCTCGCTGAAACCTGCTCTCGGGAAAGAAGCTTCTCTCAGCAGCTTACGCTCCAGTGAGAATTTAAATCACTGCTTTCTGTCCCAGGAAATCGTGCCTTTCAAGTCTTATCTCCGATTCCAGAACACAGGTCTGTGTGGCCAGTTCAAGGGATTTCAGGCATCAGCAGACAGAGGAAGATACCAGATTGGCAGGTAGTCAGCAAGGTGTTGAAGTTGTGCCACCCAAGAAGCTTGCAGATCCCATTCTGCTCTGTTAGGGAGGCTGGGGGGCCACCCCCAACTTGGGTGGACAAGGGACTCAGACAGAGCGGCCCAGACTGCAGGCTACCCCCACAGGTGCTGTGACATTCGAGCCCTGATGACAGAGAGACTTCTATCTGCTAGACCAGTGCAGCCTGGGTGAGAGCTGCCTCCCAAATCATAATGGGCCCGATTTGGTCACAGGCCGAGGAAAGCTGTGGAAAACAGTACTATTTTAGCAGTGATTACACCACACACATCAACAGGCCTGCTCTGAGACCTGCCGGGGGGTGGGGCGGGGCTGCCATGCTACTGCTAGGGGGACCACAGAGCAGTACAAGACGCTGCCTTCAAAGAGCTCCCACTGGCTCATGCCTGTAATTCTAGCACTTCAAGAGGCTGAAGCAGAAGGACACTTGAGGCCATGAGTTTGAGACCAGCCTGAGCAAGAGCAAGCCCTCATCTCTGCAAAAAAAAAAAAAAACAGAAAAATTAGCCAGGCGTGGTGGCATGCACCTGTAGTCCCAGCTACTTAGGAGGCTGAGGCAGGAGGATCACTTGAGTCCAGGATGCCACTGCACTCTAGCTGGGTGACAGAGAAAGACCTTGTCTCAAAGACAAACAAACAACAACAAAAGAAAAACAAACACACACACACACAAGAGCTCCCACAAATGCACCAAAACTACCAAAGTTTAAAAAGACATGACAGCTGGTTTAGGGGACTTGGGAAAGTGTCATAAGCTGGGCCTGGAGTAAGGGGTAGGTTTTTGACAGGCAAACACAAAAGGAAGGGCCTATTTATCAAGGATGCACCTGATCCAACGGCCCAAGTAGGAAGTTCGGGGTCGTGTTTAGGGCCCAGGGCCCAGGTGAGCTTAGGCGCCATGTCAGGCCTGTAGCAGGAAGTGAGTGGAAGCAGTAATGAGAAGCAGGAGGGCTCGGCAAGTGGGCAGAGGTGGCCCGAGTCCCACTGCCACAGTGGAGCGTGGTACCCTTGGCTGGCTTCCTAGGCCTCAGCTCCTGACCATCAAATGTGGATAATGGTCTTTACTCCTAGAGAATTACATAATAAGGGAGTGGGTGTGTAGCTGGTATTCAATTTTAGTCTGCAAACTCAAGCGTGCAGAAAATGTAACTTTTACTTTTTTCTTGCTGAATCTCTGGTCCAAGCCCAATCCACCCGATGGCAGGAATGCAATCTCCCAGCGTCAGGACCCCTGCCGCAGGAGGCCCCGTCAAGGCAGCCCATCCAGCCCTTGGTGGTCCTCCCTCTGCACTGGTATCTTCTCTTTCCACCTGCTCCTTGGGTGTGGCCCACACTGACCGCCCCTCTGTCATCCTGCTCCCTGTCCGTGTCAGTTTGCTACGGCTGCCGTAACAAAGAACCACCAACTCAGTGGCATAGCATGACACAAGTGGATCCTCTCATGGCTCCGGAGGCTATGTCGAAAATCAAGGTGCCGGCGGGGCCATGCTCCTTGCAAAGGCTGTAGGGAAGACGCCCTCTCTGCCTCTTCTAGCTTCTGCTGGTCGGCGGCAACGCTGGGTGTTCCTTGGCTTATGGTGGCATCGCACCAGTCTCTGCCTCCATCTTCACACGCTTCTCCCTCTGTGCATCTGGCTCTGTGTCCAGATTTTCCTCTTCTTATGAGGATGCTACATCATTGGATTAGGGTTCAGTCTAATCCAGAATGGGCCTCACCATTACTTGATTATTTCTACAAAATTCCTATTTCCAAATCGGGTTACATTCTCAGGTGCCACATGGGCATACATTTGGAGGGGACACTTTTCAACGCAGCATACTGAGAGATATCTTTGAGCCCACATATGTTTTCTGCTGGTTCTGTGCCTCTCGAAGTCACCTGGATCCCTCTGCCCCTCTGCTCTGGCGCTGGGGAACAGGCCTCTCCCCTCGGGGATCTTCACACCCTTCCTGCATTTTACTCTGCAGAGGGGGCTCCGGTCCCCACCCCGGACCCACAAATCTGCCCCTCCCCAGGGAGCACGGCTGCAGGCGGAGTAAAGAGACGGCCCTGCTCAGCTCACCAACACCCACTGTCTCCTTATCCACCCCCAGGCGCCACTCCCTTGTCCCTCCCCAGCCCAGGAAAGCTGTATTGATTTACCACGGGTTCTCCCAAGCCTGTTGGGGTTTGCCTCTGTACGGCCTAAACTTCTGAAACTCAAAAGCCAAGAGAAGACCTCTTTCTCCAGAGCTTTAATTTTCCTGACAAATGCTTCACCAGCAAAATGGGGCAAGGGGGCTTGGTAAGAAAGTACCAGAAACAAATGATTACAAATTTGAAAACAGCATCCCACCGCCCCAAATGGCCCAGCTCACTGACCGCGCGGGGACCCAGCACTGTCCCCGGTGCGTACAGTTCAGTGAGCCAGGATGGCCAACACTCGGGTCTGCTGACTTCAGCGCTGAAGCAGGAAAGTGTCAAATCGGGACTAGACGGTCACCCCGCAGTAAACACGAGCTACTGTCCCCAGTCCAAGGAGGCTAAGCGACCTGGGGAGATTGTGGCTCAGGGCTTAGCATCCAAAGGACCAAACAAACGAGGACGTCTCTGCGACAAAGGCTTTCCTTTATAAGGTAACCAGCTATAATTTCAGAGCATTCCGGCCGTGCGTGCAGACTCAGAAGTATTTGGCAACTAGTGGGATAAGACAAAGGTTTCATTGAGGCCTTTTATAACCAGTGCCTCTCAAGAGATAACCTCAAAGCCTTTCCCTCACACATGGCCTTTTCCATGACTCATCTACAAATGGCACCCCCCTTTCCCCCCCAAAAAAGGACACTCCACGTTCTGGTTCATATCCTCGAGACTAAAAACACTGTGAGCTCCCGCTGGGATCGGTTCCTGTCAGCTGTCTTTCCTTTGGCCACAGCCACCGCAAGCGTCTGATTCCACAGCTTGTCGGTGGGGCGGAAAAACCACTTGGATTTCCACGACCTGAAACCGAATTTCTTGTCGGAAGGTGCCACCTGGTGGATGTTTGCGGAACTGCTCACGGCCTGCCTTTGAAGACGCGCGTCTGAGAGCAGGGTGCGCACCAGAATGCCGATGGGGCTGTCCCCCCAGGACTGAAGGGAGCTCCACTTTCAATACGAATGTGACTCTGCGTGCCAACAGTTACTCTTAGAGCCCGTGAGAAGCACCGAGCAGTGTCTTCCCTGTTTACGCTCTGTCCGGGTCCCAGTTAATTCAAGCAGCTATTCGCTGTCTATTCTCTCTCTCCCCAGGCACAGTGCTGCCCCTCTGTGCCGGGGACATGTATCTATGAGCGTTAGTAGTCACGCCTGCCTCACCCAAAGACTTTCTCCCTGGGCACCTCCACACGCTGTCATTGACCCTAGGTGGGGTCATGTCCTCTGCACCCCACAGCCCCTTTCTCTGGAGACGCTGCAGCCCCCAGCGGGGGTTGGGGGAGAATCTGCTAAATCCATGGGACAAGTCCCTCGGGCACAGGTGGCGGAGCAGGGTGACCATGTCTCTCAAGCTGGGCAGACAGGCAGCTTCTTGCGCTCCCGGGATTGGGAGGAACCAGTGCGGCTAGATCTGCAGCGAGGCGGACCCGGGGGTCGGGGCCGGCTGCTGTCGCCGCGTGTGCGGAGAAGCAGCCAAGCGGCCTGCAGAGCGCGGGCGACAGCCCGGAGCAGGGCGAGCCGCAGAGACCCTCCCGCCTGTGCCCTGGGCTTCGTGAGTCACTCTGTGTCCTAACAGCGAAGTCCCCTGCACTGCTGAAGCGGGTTCTGGCGGTGACTTGCAGTCAAAGACACGTGTGCGTGCACACACACACACACACACACACACACACACACACACACACGGTGAACGTCTATCAGCAGATGCAGAAGCTTGAGCCGGCGGATCTCACGGAAATGAAAAATAGCTTCTAATCAAAAAGGAAAATTCCGAGGGATGCCCTGCTCCGTGCAACATCTGCAGTCAACAGTGAGATAAACCGACTCTCCCCAAGCCTGTGCGAAGGTTCTAGCAAAGGAGGCAGCTAAGCCTCTGCCCCAGCTGAAGAGCAGCCTTGCTCAACGGGCAAGACCGCGCTCCGTGACGCAGACGGTTGCACCGGGAAGTGCCGGCGCGGAGGGAGGAGGCGCCGCTCGGGTCAGGACAGCCAGAGCGTGGCATATGGGGGGGGTGAGAGACCACGACACGAGAGTCTCCGCG
This sequence comes from Lemur catta, assembly GCF_020740605.2. Lineage (NCBI taxonomy): Eukaryota > Metazoa > Chordata > Mammalia > Primates > Lemuridae > Lemur > Lemur catta. Next base: position 87,790,551 of record NC_059135.1, on the reverse strand, counting down.
ATGGTGCCTGGCGTCCCGGGCGGCAGGCGCTGAGCAGCGATCGGAGGGCAGGCTGTTTGTTAAGGAGCGAGGAAGGGGACAAATGCAGCAGGAGAGGGCAGGGGGGAGATGGACCTGCCACACGGCGCAAGAGCAGCCTTGGCTGGCCCCGCGGGGAGCTTGGGAGTTTCAGCGGCCTGTCAGGGCTGCCCACGCCGGGCTGACATGGCCTCGTCTTTATCCTTCTGTTTCAGTCAGTCACAGACCTTGGACAAGTAGGATGCCGGCGGCTGAGGGCTGTCTGCTGACAGGAGTCCCAGCAGTGGGGTGACAAGCCCTCCCCTGGGGGGCACCCCGCTCTGTGAAAACCAGCTGAGCTCCTAACATGGTCTTTACTCCCTTGTTAAGGTCTCATTCTCACTAGGAGATGGGCTCTTTCTTGTTCTCTTCCTTCTTACCCTCATTCAGCGAGAAATTGACGCTGACATTTATCTAAAGTAGATTAAACTATCCCCAAATGACCAGGACCTACATAAGAAATATCGTGAAGCCTTCATCAACATTTGTTCCATTTCTACTTTTGTTCCTTTGTTCCTCCCCTTTACTGCACTTTTCCTCCCCTCTTTTTTGCTTTCTACCCTCTCTCCCTTCCCTCCTTCTTTAGTTAGAGTTTTTCTTTTCCCCAAGGACAAGCAACAGGACAGACTGATTCATACTGTGCAATAAATGACTGCTAACTAATCATTCCGGTCCAATGCAATCTTCTCCATTCCTGCTGTGGTCCAAATGTTCATCACAACTGGATTTAGACCATCTTCTACCTGCCCTCCCCTCTCCATTTCTTCTCTAGTCCACTCTGACCTCTGAAGCCACGCTAAGCATCTTTAAATGCCACCTTCAGCATATCACTGAGAAGGCAGCATCTCCCCAAGCCCTTGCCTGCCCAGTTCAAGGACAAGCAGCGCTGGACCAGGAATCAGAGGCCCAAGGGTGGTGCGGCTCAGAGATTAGGGACGCAGGCCCTGGAGCCCAAGCGCCCACGTGACTCTCACTTCCGCCAAATACTGGCCCTATGCCTTTGGGCAAGGTCCTCATCCTCTTCTGTCTCAGTTTCTCTATCTGTCAAATGAAAATAACAGGGCCTGAGGATTAGATTAGTTAATCTAGTTATTACACATGAAGCACTTAGGATAGTGGCTAAGTGCATAGTAAGTGCTTGATCATCTTAGCCATTGGTGGTATTATCTGCACTATTAATCACTGAACATCAAATACCTGAGTGACCTTAACCTTGGACAAATCACTTCACCTTGCTGGGAGGGGTCTCCATTTCCTCATCTTTAAGTGGAGGGACTTGCCCAAACCATCCCTGCGGTCCCATCCAGCCCCAGGATTCGTTTTCTCTCATCCTCATCATGTCATTTGAGGCCCACCCATCGACACACATTTCCACTCCATGGTGTGGCAGCTGTAATTGTGGGTTCATCGTCATATAAGCCTTTGTTCCTCCTCCTGCTTGGCCTAGAATTGTCCCTGCTTCCCTCAATGTGTCGTCAGTCTTACTAGATTACAGGGCAGAATGTGGGTATCTTTCATCTTTGTGTGTGCACATAGGGTCTGGAATAGCTGCTTCTATATAGGTGCTCAGGAAGTGTTTGTTGACCAAATTGATGTCAGGCACGGAATGCTTTTGGCCACTTTCCAGCCATTCATCTCGCCAGACTTTACCCCTCCGAAATCACTTCCCTAGCAGAGGCTCTGGAAACACTCTGGCTTTTTCAATTGCCAGTTTAATTTGCCACCATCTGTCACAGAGTGTGAGTTCCTGGAGGCCTAGAGCACGTCTCCTCCCAGGGGCTTAGCACGGGGCCTGTCCAGCCCCAGGCAGAGGTAGTTTACATGCAGAAAAAGACCAGGATCGTGGTGGCAGAGGGGAAGGGAGACAGAAGCTGGGAAGAGACAAACTGTTGCAGCCTTCAGTGTCTGAATTATCCCCACCTAGTTTGCATAGATAGAATTTTAGAAATAAATTTCAAAATATTTTTTAAAAATTAGTGTCCTTGATTATGGTCACCTTCCAGAAAGAAGAAAGCATCCTAGATGTATTGTTTGTTCTTTTGTACGTTAAGACCTGTTGCACCCACTGCAAGTGGCTTGGAGTTAGAACATGGTAAGAGAAGGAAATGACAAAAGTGCTTAAGATCCACAGGGTGGGAAAGGGAGGTGGGAAGTGCCATTTCTCTCCTAGAGGTATCAGTGGTAAGATCTGCAATATGGAATACAGAAGCCAGCATGATGGGAATGAGTGGGGCAGCTTTGCACCAGTGCCCTCTACCTAGAAGGTCAACAAATACAGTCATCCATGTTTCGATAGCTGTATATTTGGGCCTTTTACATCAGGAATACTGAGGTATATATTTGGTGTATACAAGGGCTGTCTGGAAAATATACAGCCATGTAATATGTTCTCATTATGTTAACAATGAGTGGATACTTTCAGGCCAGCCCTCGTATTTTGGCCTTTTACACGGGGGATACTGAGAACACTTGCCAGTATTTTTAAGAACTGCAACATCCTTCTAAGAGGTAGGCAGATGCCACTGGTTCATTTGTGTTAGGAAAAAAAAATAAGAGGTAGGCAGATTTATAGCAACTTCAACCCTCCAGCACATAATCAGGAAGGAAGGTGAAGGCCAGGTAGAGGACATCACTGTGTCACTGCCTCCCTGCACCACCAATGGGTATGCACTCAAGGAGCACAGAACAATTGTAGCCTGAGCAAACCGTATGCTCCATCGTGTTAATTGCAAAGCCTATTCAATCTGCTGGGAGTCCCTTTTGTGCTGTGGATATAATTCTGAAAATGAATGCAAACAAGCAGTGCTTCTGTATCCAAAGTCTGCCATTTCCCAGTTTTGCCTTGCCAACCTACCCAGCCAATGCTAATCTCAATTGTTAATGCCCTGTAGTTTGGTCCCTGATTAATCTGATCAAAGGATGTGTGCCCAGTGCCTCTTGCTAACACATCATAGCACGGCCCCTAACCTAGGGCTTGCTGCCATTTGCCGCAAACACAGTGGAGTGGTTGCAGATTGACTCTTGGGGGGATTGTCTCGACCGTCTTGCCTGGAGCTGTTGGGAAAGGCCTCCTCGATATGTGCTGCTTCCAAATTCAGCTTCCTGGTACCTAGAGGAGACATTTTATAAACCTCATATATTCAGAGTAAATATACAAACAAAAAGCCCTTGAAGAGCCATGCTGAGGACAACCAGGGCTGGGACAGCTCCCTCCTCACCCTGGAATGCATCACCCATCCTCTCCTCCGCCACTGCTTTCGGGAAGAGGACCCTTCACTCTTCCAGACTCAACACACCCCGCTCTCACTCCCCATCCCACCACCTCGTACCTATTCCGGGAGTTTGAGTCAAAACCCAGCCCCCTCATTCCCTCCTCCTTCACCTCAGCCCACAGGCGTGCTCAGGCTTGCAGGGAAACACACCCAAACTACCCATTCTCCAACCTTTCCTTCAACCGTTCAGCAACCACTGAGCCCTTTCCTTTCCTTGTTGAAGTACACATTTCTCGAAAAAAGCTGTTTGCTGTGATTGGATCTGTCTCATCACCCTCGCTTACTCTGCAGCCCCTTGCGACCCTCTTCAAGTCCCATTTCCCTTCTGAAGTTGAAGGGCCACTGGTATCTCCCAGCTGGAAAATGGAATGTCCTCTTATTCAGTCTTCAACTTTTGTCAACTCTGCAGCCTTTGGCACTTCTGCCAGCTGTTTCTTTAACATCCTTCACTCTCCTGGTTCCCCAGACACTCTGCTCTCTCTGACTCTCATCCTAACGCTGTGACCACCCCTCCTTCCTCCCTTGACTGCTCTTCTTCTTGAGCCTCCTGCATGTCATTCTCCAAAGCCCTGATCTTGGCTTATTTCCCTCCTTTCCTTTCTTTCCCTTCCCGTGACTTCAGCATTCACCTCTCCGTGTACGACTCTTAGTCTCCGCTTTGCGTTCTAAAGATACTATTGAGCAAGCCATCTCTGTTTCCGCCAGCCTAGTGGACATTTCCATGGTTGTCTTCATACACCCCTCAGAATCAATAGGCACCAAACTGAACTCACCGTTTCCCTTCCTGAATCTGCTGCTTCTCCTATTTTAGTTATTGGCAACAACGTCCATTCCCACCTCCACCCCAGTGACCTCAGTCACCTCCAGGCTAAACAACCCAGCACTGACCTTCCTCCTCTGTGTCCCCAGGCCTAATGTATAAATGCCATTGGTGCCACCACTGCACTGGCTTTCTCATAACCACCCCCTCCCCGATTCAGGCCTTCCTGCCTCTGAGTGTGGCAGGCTAATTTACTGAGATATTAACTTGTGTTTTTTGTGTTGCCTTTTCCCTCCTCTAATCCGTGAAGAGGTGAGCAGCCGTGCATGCCTGGCCTCAGGAAGAGGCTTCCTGGCTTCTATTGAAGAAAGCACACTTAGTGAGGGCAAAAGGAGGAGGAAGAGAATGCCTGTAAAGGAAAGATGAGGAGAGGAAAAGGCTTAACAATCAGAGACGTGGAATACTATTTAGGAACAAAAAGGTAATACTAAACACAAAATAGAATGGACCATTGATTTATATAACAATATGGATTAAGTCTCACATACATAATGCTGAGTAAAAGGAACAGGACACGAAAGAGCATATACTGAGTGATTCTATTTATATGAACTTCTAGAACAGGCAAACTAATCTATGGGGATGGAGCTCGTAAGAGTGGCTGCCCTGGGGAAGGGAGGGAATTAACTGGAAGGGGGCACAGGAGAAGCTTCTGGAGTGAGGAGGATGTTCTATATCTTGATTGGGGTGTGCTTATGTTAGCATTCAGTCAAACTACACAGAAGGTCTATAAATTTCACTGAATGCAAAGTTTAAAAAGAGGTCACAGACTGGGGGAGGGTGAAGGGAACAAACCCCACCCTTACTGATGGCAGCAGCCTGGGGAGGCAAGGCCACCTCAGAGGAGATGGCTGTGTGGTGTCTCCAGGGAGCCTGGACCCCGCCTGGCCACGCTCCCCACGCTCTAACTCACAGGAGGTCTCCGGGCTTCAGAGATGTCAGTGGCAACCACGATAGAGAGTTGATGGGGGGGGTCCTTCCTAGGATTCCCAGACACCTAGTCATCTTTCCAGATTCGAGAGCATCCTTGGGAAGGCAGGAGCACCAAATCACGGTTGAGGATGAATTTCCTATAAGCCCAGAAGGCTGGAACTTGAAACTCAACCTGAAGAAAACTGGGGAATGGGCATCTCTTGCACACCAGATGTGGCGGACTGACAGTCGTACCCCCTACAAATGTAAATGCTCCAATTTTTCACTCAATCAATTCTTTTCCTCCACTTCTGACAAACTAATCTTCCTAATCATAGTTTGGGGGATATTTTTCTCTGACTAACACTTTCAATGATTCCCTATTCCTTGGGGAAAATGAAAATTGATATCCCTTGTCCTTAAGTTCAAAGGCCTCCTCTGTCTGTCTCCCTTTCCAAACTCATTAGCCACCACTCCTCCGTAGGGGAGAAAGTGAGAGGGACCCTACATAAAAAAGACTATTAACACCAGACAGAAGGAGTTAAGTTTTAAATGCTTGCTCTGCTGCTAGGAAGTTGCACTCTGCAGGAACATACTTGTTCCACACACTACTTGGCCCATGTGCAGACAAAATAAACAAATTTTAATATATACCTAACCCAAATATAAACATGCAAATCTCTAAAAAGCTGGGATTTTTTCCAACTGTGTTTTTCATAATGGCCATATACAGTAAAATCTCCTAAGTATGTAAGCTTGGGGAATAAGTGAGACAAATCCAGGCTTTGGGATGAGACAGACTGGGTTTGAGTCCCTGCTCTGCTCTGTGTGTAGCAGACATCGCTGCTTGTGTGAGCAACAATAAACATGCACACCCCTACCTCTTCCAAACAGAGAACCAGTTTTGTTCCAGTGGGCCACACGGTCACTTGGTCTCTCACTTAGCCAGTCTTTGAAATCCATTCAACACAGGATGGACACATGGTCCAATCCTGACCACTGAGACATAAGAACTCTTCCAGTAAGCCTGTAGGAAAATTTCCTTTTCCTTACAAAGGGCCACCCTGGAAGAGAGTCTCTTCTTTTCCTAGATTTGATTATGAGGCCTGAGATAACAACCACCATCTGTGAGCCAAGGGAGGACACAGCGCAAGGACGGAGCCCCCACGCTGAGAATGGCAGAGGAGGTGGGAAAACTGGACCCTTGATGCTGCCGGTGGGCGCTGCTCACCTGCAGACTGCTGTAACGTGAGATGACATCCTCACTCATTAATCCATTTGAATGGATTAATCCAAATGAATTGCATTTTTCTGTTACTTGTACCAAAAAGATCTAACAAATGCACTCTGTAACCTTGGCCAAGTCTTTCAACCTCGCTGCGCTTCAATTTTCTCCTCTGTGAATGGAGTTAGTAATGCCCAGTTCATGAGACAGTGGCAATGATTAAATGTGAAGTATCTAAAATGTTTTCTAGGCTGCGCGCGGTGGCTCACGCCTGTAATCCCAGCACTCTGGGAGGCTGAGGTGGAAGGATCGCTTGAGCTCAGGAGTTCGAGACCAGCCTGAGCAAGAGCGAGACCCTGTCTCTACTAAAAATAGAAAGAAATTAGCCAGACAACTAAAAATATATAGAAAAAATTAGCTGGGCATGGCAGAACATGCCTGTAATCCCAGCTACCTGGGAGGCTGAGACAGGAGGATCACTTTGAGCCCAGGAGTTTGAGGTTGCTGTGAGCTAGGCTAAAAAAGAGCAAGATTCTGTCTCCATAAAGAAAAAAAAAAAATTAAAAAAATAAAACATTTTCTGGCATGTCGTAGGTGCTCAATAGATAATTATATATTTATCTATTTGGCAGCCTTGTTTTCCAGATAAACTCCTTTAAGAACTTTCTTTTATTCATCATTTTCAAACCTTATTTATCTTAAATAAATTCAAGACTTTAATCTTTCTGTGGAAAAGTGATCAAAACCAGACTTAGAATCATGACTGGGAAGCTCAGTTATTTTTAATTTAACATGCCTGCGGCATTCAGGGCTTGCTGGAGTGTGCAGATTCTTCCTGTCAAATACGAAAAAGGAGCTCAAATGGTCTGAGAATCAATCTCCAGCAACACATCTGGTCCTGAGAATCAGACCCACTCCCTGGAGAGGGACTGGGCAGGCAGGACTTGGCAGACGTGCAACAGGGTGATCTATAAAGCAGTCATTCCCAACCGGGGCCGCTAAGGACAGCTGCCGAGGGATAGGGTGTTAGCACCTCACACTGTATTTCTTCTCAAGGATGTGGTTTCTCTCCCTCCTTTCCACAGACAAAAGGAAGTGCTCAATTTGTCCCCAAACTCCCACTCAGGTTGGTGGACTCCAAGAGGATAGTTCCAGATGTTTGGAGATGTCTCTTCTCCTCCCGTTGGAAGTCAGGCCAGCCCCAGAGTGGGACACATGGAAGGTACATGACATGGGGCTTTGCAGGCGGGTGGGGCTGCCACCGCAGGGCTGAGCCACGCGTGCTTCAGAGAACCCTGGGTCTGATGCCTGCAGGCGGCTGCCCCTCCCGGGAGGCTCACCCCCTCTGGCTCACCACCACCAGAGGAGCCCAGGCTGGCTCCACCGTCAGCAGGGCCCACTGTCCCCCGATCTGGCTGTATTAAATTTATAGGATTAGGAACCAGATTGGCAGCAACTGATCACAAGAAGACAGCAAATTCCCCAATCTCTCACCCCTAGTGGAGCAGGAATGGGGAAGAGGGGAGAGGAGAGAAGTCAGGCCCTGGGCCTCGTAGCCTCAAGTTGCTGGAGCAGCCCTGCCTAAGGTGAGCTTGTGGTGAAGGATGGGAGCTCTGAAATGACCTGAGATTTCGATTTTAATAACCCGATTGGAACAGAAAATAGTGGATTTAACAGACAGAGCAGACTCCTGCTCCCTCCTGGTTCTTTCATGTGAGTTGAAGGTGGGGGAATAAAACTGTTCCAGGCGTGCACATCACTGAGGTGCATTCGCCCCATCAAACCAGTAGAGCCTAGAGGGATGTGGGGAAAGGAATACAGGTAAATCCCTCCTGTCTAGCTCAAAATATAACATAGTGACATCCCGTAGGGACCAAACACCAGACAAGAAAGCTTCAGAACTTCATGTCAAGCAAGCATGAACTCAAGAGACCTGTGTGGGAAGAAGGTGGTTTAATTTAGAATATGGACTGTATCAAATCCTTTCTGGCTACTCAAAAGGCTTTTTCTATTACTTCCTACTTTCACAGACTTTATGAATAGGTGAGGTCACTGTATGCCTAAGTTTCAATTAAGGAAAAGTGTCACTGTAGGCAGATCAATGACATAGATCCACTTCCAGTCATTGAAAAGCAGAGATTCCTGTTCTCTACCAACCCTCTACCTAAAGGGCACGGCTTACCTTGAAGGCACATTTAGTAAACTGAGGCTGCTTTTTCTACATTGCTATTTTTTTTTTTTTTTTTTTTTGAGACAGAGTCTCACTCTGTTGCTTGGGCTACAGTGCTGTGGCGTCAGCCTCGCTCACAGCAACCTCAAACTCCTGGGCTCAAGCAATCCTCCTGCCTCAGCCTCCCGAGTAGCTGGGACTACAGGCATGCGCCACCATGCCCAGCTAATTTTTTCTATATATATTTTTAGTTGTCTATATAATTTTTCTATTTTTTTCTTTTTTTTAGTAGAGACAGGGTCTCGCTCTTTCTCAGGCTGGTCTCGAACTCCTGACCTCAAGCGATCCACCCGCCTCAGCCTCCCAGAGTGCTAGGATTACAGGCGTGAGCCACCTCACCCAGCCGCTATACTGCTATTGATTAGTGGTTTTCCTGAACTATTTTTTATTAACGGTTTATTTCACCATCCCTTGACCAAATTGGTGGACAAACAAATGTAAACTTGCAAAGGTTTGAAAAACAAATTAGGTTGGGATAAGGAACTGTGCATATACTTCTGCATATTTTCAGGTGCAAATGACATTCCATATTTCCTTAGAGTAGAGCCTGACAGTTTATGACATCTTTCAGTTCCTGTGCATCTATTTCATCTCTAACGATACCACTAACCAGGGGCTTATTTGCACTTATCACATTGTGATAAACACATCTATCCACTGACATTTAGGTGACTGCAGACAAATGGAGCTATAAAAGGCTCCAACTGCACAGCGCCTCATTGCCTGAGGGTAATTTGTGCTTTATTAGGCGGAGGTGGAATTGTGATGAAGAGGATGCCACAGACAATGCCAAGTTGAAACAATCAGTTTCAAACTTGGGAAAAGTCTCAAGGAAATAGGTAGGATGGAAAGCTGCTTTGATTCAATGCGGAAAGTATTTATTGAACATCTACTGTTGGCCGAGACAATGAAAAAATTCAGGTGGAATTTAAGCATGGACTCCAACCTCCAGGAAGATATTACTTTGTGAAAGAAAAACTTTGACACACCAAACCACTAAAAGTGAAAAACACAGAATACAGAGATATATGTTATGTTACATATATATTGTGTAAATACACACATATGTTAATATATTTAATGCTAAATGGAGAATTATCAAAATAAAAAAATCAATAGTTTTCTTGGTCTCATATCTGCAATATTAAATACTGTTAAAAATAAGGACAACAAATAATAAATTATTAATGCAACTGCTTTCTTGAAGTGTTCTGAATACTCAGTTGAAATCGGTTTCTCTAGCCTTTTGTGCTTTACTTTAGGAATATATTTCTATCCTAGCTTTACTTTTGGAATATACTTCTATCCTAGCATAATCAGCCCAAGACCTTCACGAACAAACCTATATAGTCTTACAAAAATGATCCATTACTATGAAGGAGATTGTACATGGACGAACCATGGAAATTATAAAATTCAGGGGAAGGGTGGAATTTAAATGAATCAGTATTTCCGTAGGCTCAGAACAAAGCAGGGGTGTGTATAAGAGCTGAGCATCAGGTGTGGTGTGCAAGTGGACCTGGAATCCCGTATCCTTGGAAACTATAGAATTAAGACAGATGTGAAGCGTGTGTCCCAGAACCCCTTATCTGAAACTCTGCATTTCTTTTGAGAACTGAGACCACTTCTCTGTGTCAAAGTGAATTATGTAAAAGGGGGATGTTTCGTTCTTAAACTGACAGAATTTTAAACAGTAAAATTTCTCATAGTCTATGATTTTAGAGAACAAAGTTTCTCAGTGAGCAAGAAAGCAGTAGGCACTCGAAAGGAATTATGACAAGCTATAGCTGCAGCATGTCCCTGAGAGAAATACTGTTTCCTGGCTTTATTTGTTTGATGAGGGACAAGGCAGATTTACACTTTCTCAGTCTGAGCTAATTTTTACTCTCTCATCTCTATTTCAACACTGGCCTGCATTTTGGTTAGTAATATTCAGGACTGTCCCCATGCTAGGCTACAGATAGAAAGTGCTCTGTGTCCCCACCAAGGTCTACCAATGTCACCCATGTGGTAGACATTCATAAAAACATTTTTGGGCTGAATCTGATTACCAAGAAGCAGCAATATTTCAAGTTCATCAAAAAGGTCATATCAGGCCCCAAGAAACTAAGGAGCTAGTTAGGCCAAGTCCATTGGCAGGTTAGCCCTTCTGCAACTAAAAGAGCTTCCACTTGCAAAACTGAAGGCAAGCCTACTCTTCTTCTGGAAAAAACATTATTTTAATAGGATTTCAATAGGAATCCATTCAACAAAGTTGAAAGGGGAACTTTTCAAAGGAAACAGGCAGCTCTACATGCAGGATAGCATTCTGTGTGAATCCTGTTTACATAAACAACACGATACTTTCAAATCTGCATATTTTAAATTTTGCTGTTTTTATGGATGACAATCAGCCTTTTCTTTCTGTCTTATTCTACTCTAGGCACGCATTAATTGCTTTAAAAGGCATAGCCTATGGAGTTTTTATGGCTCGAATAATGTATATTCAATCATCTCAGCTCAAATATTAAACAACTGCACCCATTATAGAGAACATAATGAAACCATTTGGAGTCGAAAACTGTTCTTAACCCCGCAGTCTCTCTTAAGTAAAGGGCTTTTGTGTCATAGGAACACTTTCTACTTCATTTCATCATGAAATGTTAATACACTGCAAGGAGTTGTTTGTAAATTGGTCGGGTGGGTGTAAACCAAAGAACAGACAGCACAAAAAGCTCTTGTTCACAAGAGTAAAAGACATGAAACTAGACTCTCTCTATGCATTTAATAATTCTATGGTAAACGTACTGGGATTTGGTGAACATGAGACTAAACTTCCCAATCTGATATTGATTCTGCGCTGCACCAAATTTTCATCAAGAGTTCACCAGTCAACGTTTAGATTATAAAATGAAAACTAGATTTTGACTACTACACGAGAACCATTCTAAAAGAGCATTCCTTACCGAGTATTTGACCATGTCCTGTTGGTCAGCGAACTGGCCCTTATCTCAGAGATGACACGTAAGACACACGCTCAGAGGCAACAGTGATGACGAATGTCAGGAAGGCCTCTTCTGTCTAAAAGACTGCTGTCTTTACTCAATGTGCGCAGCCCCCTCTTGAGGCCAGGAGCGACATCACACATGGGTTCCAACAGCTGCTGCTTAGAGCCAGGGGTGTGAGACATGTTAAAGCCAAGTCCTACTTGGCGTTAATTTGAGATGCAGAGGGAAAGCTCCCTCTCTCTAACATGACCCAAGCCTACCCAAAATACTTTTGCACTGTCAGAACACACATTTATTCCATTTTTCAAAATATTTAACATGCCCTTATTTGTATTTAAATTTAGGCAGCTTTTATCTCAATCCGAAGTGCAATTCGGCAAACTCACAAAAACCTGGGATGAAGATATTCTTTAGGGATTAGCTTTAGTCTTGTACTATTTTTTTTTTTTTTTTAGTCTATGCTGCAGGTTTTATAAGGACACTCTGGGAGAATAATATAACAGCATATAGAGGGAAGAAAGACACTTGCTTTTTTGATAAACCATAACTTGAGTTCCTTTGCTTGCTAGTTAAGCTAAAACAGCCCACATTCACTTACCTAAGGAATTTTAACTTCCTTCTGCCACAGTTGCTCATTTTTGAGTTTATAATAAACCCAAGGAGAGCTGCTTGAAAAAGGGAAATGATTTAGCCAAGGATATAAGTGACACAGAGCACACAAGGCTTGGATCTAAGAACACCATAAATTTCAAATTAGTACTTGATATAATTTTACGACTTTGACCATTAAAAAAAAGTTATTGATATTTTCTGTGGGAAATAACTAATCAATTTAAGTTATTAGGATATAAAGGAGGGTATATCTTGAGTAAATATATTTTGGAATATAAAACCAAAATCACAATCCTCTTCCATTAAAAGGTCACCTTAGAAAAGTACTTTGGGATCAGGATGCCAATGGTCAGTTCTAGGCTAAAATATTAAGGGCAACTGGTTAAACTAATCCATGCTATCAATTAGATTCAGGTTGATACATGTAAAACACATCACTTATGTAGTTCTAGATCACACACTGCAAATATGGAAATAAATACTTTTGGAACTTTATTTTCTGGAGAAGAAACCTTCTTTTATAGTATATGTACTATAAATGGACGAATGTGGGGCCTAGTTTAAGAGTGCCTCAAATCTGCATAATGAATCAAAGGCAATTATGTCTGTGTAATTTAATAAGGAAAGGAAATGTCTTAACATTTTAGTAGGCTTTGCAATTAACTTTGCATCTTTTCCATTGGAGAACTTGTACAAAATCTAACCTTAAAGAAACATAGAGAACACTAGCTAGTACTGTGAAGAGAACTTGAAGGATGAAAAAAATCTTAGAATGTTACCCAATCCCTTACCTCTCTTGCCTTTCCTTAATGCAAAAATGTAAACAATTTTTGTTCTGATTTTGCAATTTTAACATATTTTGCTGTGGCTTGAATATTCTTTTAAAGTTCCAGGATGCAAAAACCATGTGTTTTGTTTACCACTATATCCCCAGCACCTTGAACAGTGTTTAGCATATAGAATGTTCCAAATCAATACTACTTATAAATAAATCCCACTACTACTATCACAGCCTAAAGAACATCTTTTTCTTCACTGAAGTCATGGGTATATTGCTGAAAATGACATGCTTTAAATGGGAAAATGAAATGTGTTATTTCCATAATCCAGATCCAATTTGCTTTTGATTGCAGCAAACCTGATTGAAATATATTCATTTATGGATGAGTGGAGAAAAGAGAGACCTCTAGTGGATGGACTGAAGGACTAAGCTCAAAAGCCAGATCAGCCACTCCTTTATCTCCTGCTAAATATCTTTGAAAAAGTCATTTGTCAACTTCATGAAACAGGTCAAAGGCATGTAGCTACTTCAATTTCAAGAATAATAGAATACTAATGACTGAATGAAAAATCTTCTCCTTGGTGTTTAAGTCATTTCCTTCTCCTTGAGGGGAAAACAAAAGTACACAAAACCTTTTCACTCATACTTCCAGTACCCTGAGGAATAACTTCCAGAGAGTTGTAACTGTCCAGTTTATAAAGGTGAAGAAAGATAAATAAATTGGAAAAAATAGTACTTTTCAGACTAAATAACCCTATTTCTTTTGAGATATATATCAGTGGCAGGTGAATACAGACATTCAACTCAAATGTAACCTGAATGCGAGATCACTAGCACATCCTGCGTCATGAGTTTAAAACACACATATAAGGGCTGATCAATTCTTTCAATGCACCATCTTGAAAGGGGTGAATTTTGAGACAGTTATAAATGGATGTGCAAACAAAATTTTGATTTGTGCCAAATATATGACCTATTTTAAAAACAGATTATCACCCTGCCTATATTGTAAGTATTCTTTTTAATTACAGGACCAAAACAGTGATAGGATCAGAAATAGTAACTATTTCCACAAGTCCTTTTTGATCCAGGTAACTTTATTCAACAAATACATGAGCATCTGCCACATGCCAAACATTGTATTTTACAACATTATCACAAACTTCACTTTTATTTGTAGCCTAAAGACTTTCCCAGTCTCTGAAGCCAGTTGATGTACTTTCTAATTCATAGAAAATCCAGTTATATCACTGTCAAGTTAAACTTTCATTTTAGTGAGTTCAGAAATGAAGTACACAACTTTAGCACCAATTCGGAGGTATCTTATGTACAGCCAACATGTGAATGAGCTCAAGTATGTGTGCCTCTTGGCCTAGATCAGGCAGTCTGAAGTCCCAGTGGTTTTACTGTATATGGAATGTTCTCTTCTTTTTCTAAAAAAAGAGCTCATTGCTATTCCAATCCAATTTCAAATAGACTTGCTGAGTTTTAGGCTCTTGCTACTAGTTCAGTATGTTAGCCTGGTAACTACCATATCATGCATGCATCATTTGATATCTCCCTATAGCAGCATCTAGCACAATAATGTTGCTATCAGCTTTCCCAACAGAATGGGTCAGAGAAGCTAAGAAATGTTGCCAAATCAATTTCAATAAAAGCATTTAATAAACCATATGCTATTCAATAAAATAAACCAAAACAATCATTGCCAATAATTTCTATTCTGCCCCTATTTATGTGGCCTTTGCCAAGTCACTTAAAATATTTGAGTGTTCCCTCTACTGTAAAATGTGAGTTGAACTAGACCAAAGTACTGAAAATTCCACAATGCTATTGATGTCAAGTGTGTGCGTGTGTGATATCACCCTTAACCCCATCAATTTTTAAGTTTTTCAGCCACTGTTTGAGGGTAGCAGGTATCATCCAATCCCCTCTACCCTTCTCCAAACTTGCTTACAGTCACAACACGCTCATCCCTCCCCCAACTGTTATCGTTACTCAGGCTGCTTCTTCCTTACCTAAAACATCTTCCCCACCTACTCTCCATCACCAAAACTTTACTCTTTCAAGGTCTTGGGTAAGAGAAATCAGTCTATTGCAGTAGAAACCGCCTTGAAAAGTGCTTTACTCATCTCATGAACGTACATGATATCTCAACTAAGCATTATGGCACAAAAAAACAAGTCTCAGATTTTCTTATTGCCCAACCCTCTGAACAATGGATTCTTAAAATTTGTGGGAGAAAGATCCCATGTACTCCCAGTAAGAAAAAAGATCGATGGTTCCAATTCCAATATCAAGTTTCTAATAAAACCCCAAATAAGATTAACAATCTACCATACCATTGAATCTTATTCATAAGAAAATGGAGGAAATTTTGAATTAAGCCATCATCTCTAAATCTAGTGGTTTAAAATGGGATCTGGATGACAAAAGAAAATCAAAATTAATAAAAACAAAAGCTAGAAATTAGTGTTTCTACTATTGATGTTAAATGTTACATTTCAGAGCATTTCAATTGTCATTACACAATGCTCTGATTTAGAGCCCACAATCATTGACAATATAGAGATTTCAAACAGACTGAAGACCTAGACAAAGACCTATTTAAGGCTGCATGCGAGATGGCTCATGCCTGTAATCCTAGCACTCTGGGAGGCCGAGACGGGAGGATAGCTTGAGCTCAGGACGGAGCAAGAGCAAGACCCCGTCTCTACTAAAAAGAGAAAGAAATTATCTGGACAACTAAAAATATATATAGAAAAAAATTAGCCGGGCATGGTGGCATATGCCTGTAGTCCCAGCTACTTGGGAGGCTGAGGCAGGAGGATTGCTTGAGTCCATGAGTTTGAGGTTGCTGTGAGCTAGGCTGAGCCACGGAACTCTAGCCCCAGCAACAGAGCAAGACTCTGTCTAAAAAAAAATAAATTAAAAAAAAAAAAGACCTATTTAAGACCTACTTCAGAAAAGTTATGATCGTTTAATATTAGGTTAAGGATAAAATGTCCGATTTCCTTAAGTACTAAGTTTGACAGTTAATATCGCTGATATTTCACTTTGACACTTCTTGTTTTATTTTTATTCCAAGGTACATCCTCATTCTTTCAAATGCACAGTTTGGCTTGTGATCATTTGTCAAAAAAAATTTTAGGGCAATTTTTGTGAACTACGGATAAGCCAAAATTGGTGCCATTTTCAAGTATGAGTTCCATCACGGGACCAATGCAGTGCAGACAGCTTGAAATATCAATGAAGTGTTTGGGAAGGATGTGGCTAATGAACGCACAGTACATGGATGGTTTGAGAAGTTCCGTTTTGGTGATTTTAATCTTGAAAAATGAACCAAATTAAAATATGGGTGTTTTAAAGGAACAAAAGCTGTATACTCACACAACCAAGTTTTAACTTCAATGTGAAAAATTTTATTCATTCATTCATCTATCAAGCACATCTACTGGGCTGCTGCTATATGTCAGGCATTACATAAGGAAAGACAAATGAATAAGGCAGATCCTACTGTAGAATTATAATACTTTCTTCATGTTGTTCAGTAACATTTATCACTAAGTAAAAACTTCAGGAGCACACAAAATACTAATTTTAAACCATAGCCTCACTTTATTTATTATTTATTTATTTTTTGGAGAGTCTGACTCTGTTTCCCCAGGTAGAGTGCAGTGGCATGATCATAGCTCACTGCAACCTCAAACTCCTGGGCTCAAGCAACCCTCCTGCCCCATCCTCCCCAGTAG
The DNA here is from genome assembly GCF_020740605.2 of Lemur catta. Classification (NCBI taxonomy): domain Eukaryota; kingdom Metazoa; phylum Chordata; class Mammalia; order Primates; family Lemuridae; genus Lemur; species Lemur catta. Next base: position 87,773,903 of record NC_059135.1, on the reverse strand, counting down.
CTGGGACTACAGGAGCATGCCACAATGCCCAGCTAATTTTTCTATTTTTATTTTTAGTAGAGACAGGGTCTTGCTCTTGCTCAGGCTGGTCTCAAACTCCTGAGCTCAGCAAATTTTGCACCTCAGCCTCCCAGAGTGCTAGGATTGCAGGCATGAGTCACCGCACCTGGCCTGTTTATTTTTAAGAGTCAGGGTCTCACTCTGTCACCCAGGCTGGAATGCACTGGCATGATCATAGCTAACTGCAACTTTGAACTTCTGAGCTCAAGCGATCCTCCTACCTCAGCCTCCTGAGCAGCTAGGACTACAGGTGTGCACCACCACATCTGGCTAATTTTTTTTTTATTTTTTGTAGAGATGAGGTCTCACTGTGTTGCCCAGGCTGGTCTGAGACTCCTGGCCTCAAGTGATCCTCCTGCCTCAGCCTCCCAAAGTGCTGGGACTATACGCATAAGCCAGCAACCACACCCATCTCATACTCCCACTTTATAGCTTTCATCTTACCTAGCTGGATTTCTCCCTCTGAACACCTACCACCACCATCTTTATGAAGAAAAATTCTAAGCTCAATATTTCTCGAACCATATCTGAGCAAAATATTCCTCACTCTTCAAAGAGTGCCTTTACTACTAGACTAGCCTCTAAACTTAGGACAGAACACTTATCTTTATGCATAGTGCTTGAACCACAGCAGGCAGTCAATAAATGCTTCCGGGATTGAGGGCCCAAAACTTGATGCCAAATATAGGTAGTATAAGTGAGTATCAGTGCTTGAACAAAAGTGAAACTTTATTTCGATTCAGCATCTTCATTTTAATGTAATTATAAAAGTCACCAAAAATGATAGAACACTGGAAAACATTAAATAATAATTTGCTTCATCACAATAAACAGAATAATACCATAGACTTCTAATTTTTCATTTTCTTCTTTCAGATTGCCTTATTTCCTAAATCATTTATTTCTATCCTTATTCGTTTTTTTTTATTACTCCCGTGCCCACTGGAGCAACAATAATACAATCCTTAACTCAAAAAGGTTTTATTTAATTTCAGCTCCCAAATTCCACCTGCATCAACTAAACTGGATTATGGCATGGAGAATATCTCAGACAACCAAAGATTTTAATTTATTTTTGTTAAGATTCTATCAAGACCAAGGCAAGTTACAATAAAAGTTCTGCTATGCTAGACAATAAATTATGTGGACGAGGGATGACTATTTATACAGTATTGAGGAGTTATCAACAATAAGTAACAGAAATTTTTTTTCACTTAAGTCCAAAAACCATCCCACATCTAAAAATTCCTGCTGAAGGTCAACTCAGGATATGAATCTAATACAAAAACAAACTATTTACTTTCAGGACTTGCTGTGAAAGTTCCATATAACTTGTCAGTATCAACTCTATCCTTGGCCAACTGTATATACCAAGTGCTATTACACCAAAATATGTTCTAAGACACAGGATTCTAATCTGAGTGGGAAAATATTTCACACCCAGAGTTTGCATATATTTCAGATTGTATGTATTCCAGCTGATATATTTAGTGTCCATTGACCTGAGCTGGGAATCTGGGTGCTAACAGTTAAAGAAGAGACTTCAGAGGGCTACCCAAGACACTCATGCTTGGTGATTACAAACTACAAAAGATCAGAAAGAATGGGTCACAGGAGGCAAAGTTTGGCTGGTAAGAAAAGCAGGAAAACACTGGACTTTATTACCGACAGATTAGCCCAGTATGAAGAGGAACAAAAACATTCTTTACAATGGTAAAAATCAGCTTTTATATTACAAAACTTTCCTCAATAATTTTACAAATACTCTGGGCACCATCTTTAGGATCATTTGAAAAAGGAGGAAAGTTTCTATTTACATAACTTTTAGGACTTCTCTGTAGAAATTAAGAATAAAGAGCATAATGACCTATACTGTCCCTATATTTCATATTATTTCTGAAGATATTTCTAGAAATATCTGCAAGAGCAGTTATTTTGACCTGTTTAAGTAGCTTTGAAAACAAACCAAAAATTGGGATGGGGACCTGAATAGATAACCACCTTGCCTCTTATTAGAAAAGAAGATAGGTCAGAAGAGGGTGATTATTTACAGTGTATGACATGTATTACTGTTTAAAGGGTTAAGATGTCAAAAATTGCTTACATCTTAAAAAGTAGGCATCAAATTAGGTAATGATCAGCAATTTTATTTCTATCCATTAAGATTTCCCAATTGATCAGAGCCCTCCCTATTAAAAAGTATAAATTAGACAACATCTTTATGAATCAATGGAAAAGGCTAGGTTTTGCAGAAAGAACCTGCTAATAAAAAACCAAAAGCTAGGTTATATTCTTACAACTCATAGAAATTGCAGTATAATTCAGTATAACACCTCTGCTTTATATATAAATTGAATTAAGGTCCAGAGAGTTCAAAGAGTTTGTCCAAGATTATACAAATGTTATTTTCCATATTTTAACAAAAAACAAAGCTGAAGGAGCTGCATCATCAATTAGTAGAACCCGAATATTTCAATCACTGGCCTTGGTGCTTTCCCAACATACCATGCTTATCTTGCTTGGTATTTAATCAGCTGTTACAGATTTTAGTTCATCTTGGCTGACCTTTACACATAAATAACTGAAGGTGCTATAAGTTGAAAAAATGATAAACAATCAAAGGAGAGATATAAACAAACAAGAGTGCTGCTTCTATCATATTATAGTTCACTCCTCTATAAGCAGAGCAAAAGGGATATTAGGAAAGACGCAAAAAAGGTTGGAGTTTTCTTGTTTCCTAAGTAAGTATAAGCTTAAAGAAAAGTTTTTGACCTTCACATTTTCATGTTAAACATGAAATATTTATACTCTGTATAAGAACGCCTGAGATTGTGATCAAACGGCTTTATAAACATGTCTTTCTAGCCTATTTATTTACTACCCAAACATCTTAGGTGGAAAAGATATATTTATGACAACACTAACAATACTTTAATGGGCCAGGAGGATGATATCTTTACTGCTTATCAATGTAGTTCTGTATCAAAAGATCTTTGAAAAAGCAACATGTAGAACAGTACGTACAGAGTAATTTCCTATTTGTGTAAAATGAGGGAGCTATGTTTATTTCTATCTGCAAAGAAAAATACAAGGATATATAAGACATTCCTAGTTATGTGTAATGAAGAGAAAATGAGACAGGCTAGAGTAGGAAAGAAACCTGCTTTTACTATCTACTCTTTGGTACTGTTGGAATACTTTTTTACAACGTTCATGAAATAATTTTTCAAGTAAAAAAGATCACTGATATTGATGAATGTTGCTACTAGTGCTACCGTAGCACAGTTTGTCCTTTACTACCACACTCAATTAAGATTCACATAAATGATTAATAAGATTCTAAATATTCAGATTCACTCTAAACAAAAGCTAGTTTATTCCCCAATTCTACCTTTACAGTAAAAACAAAAACATTTCAGTGTTCTTTAACTTTTGAATAGATATTCTAATCCTAACGTTTTATTTTCATGAATAACGGTGTTCAAGTGTTCGCTGATATTGCTGCTAAAAAGCCTATAAAACATTTCCCATTTTACCCTTCTATAAATAACTGGTAAAATTTTAAGTTCACAAGAAATTTTCTACCATATACATTATAGAGATTTCAATGACTCCCATATTTCAACAGAAATAGAAATCAAATACATAAACACAAAGTAGAATGACACTGCTTAAAAAAAAACATTAGAAAAGGTAATTCAGCTTTAATTTATTTTCATCACTTTTTCTTCATGATCCAGATATTTTAAAATGCAAAGAAAATTAACTTTCAATGATATGTCAGGGACTGGCACTAAAAAATCTTTTCAGACTGCAAATGAGTTATACAAATGAAAATATCAAATGGACATCCAGTTATCAAAATGAAAGCACTCAACATATTAAAAGTTCACACACATTTGTACAGAGCACATAAAAAAGTCGGCTTGCTAACCAACTCTTGTGGTTTTAAAGAACTATTGCAGAGGTTTGAAGAAAATAGATTTATTAGTTAACTTATAAAGAGATTAAAGAACTTGAAACGAGTATTAAAAAGAAATCTGTGCCTTTATTAGAATGTAATTAGGCCTTAAATATGCCAATTTTGGTAATCAAATTATTGTTTTGTTTTGTTTTTTTAATAAGATTGAGACTACAGAACTGCAATACTGGTCCAACAGTCTTGTCTTTCCTTTTAAAACAAGAAACAGAATGCGAGTAATCAGAAAGCACTAGCAGGCATCAGCTAATCCAAGATACTAGCTCTTAATTCCAAAAGCACTTGCAAAGAAAACCTTTTGGGGGAAAGGGGTGGAGGGGGATGGAAGCACTTCATAATAACTGGAATCCTATGAGGGTGTATGCCAAGTCTCATGAGGCTAATTTTTAATTTATCCTTTGCTTGGTCACGTTTTATTCCCCTCAAATACTACGGTTTTTCTTTGACTTTTTTCCTCAAAGTATAAAAAGTATGAAATATAAACAAGCTCTTGCATTGCACACTTAGAAGTATACAATTCAAGCATTATAGAGCTATCTACACACTGATAAATCCCATCAAATCTTGGATAATTCATTAATATACAAAATATCAGGGCACAGAAAGAACTAAAACCCACTGTTTTGTTGCACATAAGATTCAAATATTCAATCTAAAGAAAAACACTTAATCATTTTCACTCTCTTCTACATCTCATGTTGATACACTTATTAAAATATTCCTGTATAATAATGTTTGGTCTTACTATTTCAAGTCAGGTTTAAAACCTCAAAACCAGCCATCCAGACAAAAAAAGTAATCAGAAAGATTATCTCTTCCCCACCTCCCTAACCCCAACAGCTATGAAGTCAATTTTACGACATGACTCCAAATACTGGATTGTGACGACAAATGCTAGGTCCAATTTCTTCATAATCTTTTTTGGTGTGGCACACTTGGTAGAACTCAGGCTGAAAACAAAAATATATATTTTTATAAAGGTTAAAACACTATCACCTTTTAATATACTTTAAGAGATGCTTTAAAAACAGACGTTAAATCTAAAATGTTTATTAGTACACTGATGTTACTTAAAGCTTAGAAATTCTAGAAGCCATTACTTAAAATCAGCTATAAATCTTTATCAGAACTGGAAAAGAGCATTTACCTCATGTACCCTCACCATCCTCCTCTCCAACACCTGTTCCCCATAGGATTTTGAAATTTTGAGGAATAAAAGGTTCTCAAATGTCCAGACTGTATTGCTGAGACTTTCCCACACTTTGCATTGAACCAATAATCTAAAGCAGCAGCACTAGCCTAAGGTACAAATAAACTATTCCTAGTCATGCCATCAATAATTTTTATCTAGTTCTAAAAATTTCTAGATCATGTGCCTTTCCTCACTCAAGATCTAGTAAAGACAGACTTCCATGCTCTGTGTTACCTCATTTCTCAGGGCAAAGTTACAAACTCAACGTTATATGGCACAATTGAAGATGGTTAAAATTAAGAAAGAAAATAAATTTTACCTCTCATTTTTAAATGGTTTTAAATTCATTTAAAGTTATATAATTATTTGATAATTCAGATAAAAGGCTCCTTCATTTTAATACTCCATGCATTAACGAGGACAATGCACCAATATTTACCAGGGTAATGACATCATAACAATCTTTTAAGGGGGCTTTAAAGACATTTTGATTTAAGAACAGGGTTCTTAGAACAACTCCCTTTACTTAGTTTAGAACATCCTAATTCCTATGCAATGAAACATAACTTTTACTTTAATGCTTTTAAATATTTGCACAGAAAAAACAATGACCTTCTGATAACTAAATTACCACAGCTTTAAAGAAATTTTCCCTACAGATAAATTTTAAAACATGGTATAAAATGTTCCCTCTAAAATAATGTCTAGTGAGCTACAAAATATATATGAAAATTAAATTCAAATGACTTCCAGTTTTTAAAATACTATTTATATATATACACAATTTTTAAAGTTTCCTATGCTATATTTTAATAAATTTAAAAGAATATGCTATGTTTTTCTCTAAGTACTGATGGACTCATCTACCTTTAAAAAAAACGTCATAATTTAGCGGTAAGATTCATCATACTCACCGTGGAAGCCAGCATCGATCCTCCAAACCAAACTGCATATCGTTGCATGTGGTGTGTAATGACTTGTACATCAATAGGTTTTGGCTAAAAAAAAAAAAAAAAAAAAAAAAAAGATACAGTAAGATCATTTCAATAGTAAATTCAAATAGCAATTTCTGCCATTTAACCTTAAATGTACATATATAAAAATAATGTTTATACTAAATACATGTGACATTTTATAAAACAGAAACAACTGGGAACACTGTGGAAAAGACAGGATGAGAATAGGACAGAATGGAAGGAAGGAAAATAATAATGAGCGCCTATTTTATACAGTTCTAATTTTTAGAACCATGCTAATGTTTTACATATTCAAAAACAAAACTTTCAAAGAAGGGGATGTGCATTAAGCAAAACACAATAGAAATAAATAAACTAATTATATTTTGCAAAAAACATGACCACATTGAAGTGAGTCACTTGTGAATACAGTATTGTGACTCTATGCCCTCAGGCTGAAGATAACAACTAAGACAATATTGAACTCTAGTTAATAGGTCTATTTTTCACAGTGGTATGGATTAACAATCCTCGAACTATTATATACATATTTCAGGATTAAACAAAAACATAAAGCTATTGTGGAATAGGAGCCAGGTTTCTCACCATCAGAGAAGGGTATTACAATATGGAAAGGTAGAAAGCTAGAATGAACCCTCTGGTATTCTGGAACTGGAGGGATCAGTATAAATTCATGGTTTTTCATTTATACAGAAAACTAGATACAGATGTGCACACATACACATCCCACCTCTGACCACCAAGAAGGCCTAGATGTGGTGATATCCCAATAGCAATGAGCATACTTAGTGCCCAAAACTTGGTTTCTTAATAACATTCTCCACTAAAGGGGTGTCTTTGGGGCAAAGGGCAGGGGCAGGGAGTAGCTGATTTCAGGACCAGAAAAAAGTACAAGATCAGCCTGAAACATCTTACTGTGCCAGGAAGTAAGGAAGTACACAAAGAGTGGGGCTACATCAAAAAAAAAAACATAAGAGCCACTTGGCTCCCACTGGCCAAGTCTGCAAAAATCTGAGCATCAAAATTAATGATGTTAATGGTATTAGTGATATTATGATAGCACAATGATATTAAATATATAGCTCATAAAATAATATGAGAAATCAGGAGTTCATACAGATATTACTGAAAGAATGAATGTGGGAGAGGGGGAAACTCTTCCTTACAGTAAAATGAAACTAAGACACACTGAAGGAATGATGAAATTTGTATACCATTTGGCAACTACCATAATAATTAACTATTTTAGGAAAGAATCACAATGGATGCTAAAACCAGTGGTTAGAACTTTAATGAGAAAAAAGAGGAAAAAAGTTTAATGAGAGACAGGACAGTTATATAGTCTGAATGTTTCTCCCCATAAGATTCTTATTAAATATAAAGGAAAAAATAATAACGTATATATTATTATATATTAAAGAAACCTGGCAAACACAACTTTAACCAAGTGCTCAAAGTTAACGTATGGGACAAATCATATCATGCGTCTATCTATTGATACAATGCACTAAAAATGATACAATATTACTTCCGTGGTATCACTGCCAAGAGTACATAATCAGAACCTAATCATGTGGAAACATCAAACAAACCCAAATTGAAGGACATTCTATAAAATAAATGTCCTGTACTCTTCAAAAATGTCAGGAAAGACAAAAAACAATGAATAACTGTTCCAGACTGAAGGGGCACAATAACTAAATGAAACATGTGATCCTTAACTGGATCCTGGACCAGAAAAAAAATTATTTTGTTTTTCTTTTGCTATAAACAATATCAGTGGAACAACAGGTAAGATTTCAGTCAGGTCTGTAGCTAGATAACAGCACTGTATCAGGCTGATTTCATGATTTTGCTAGCTATAATGTTCTTGTTTTTAATAAATATAGTGAATATTTAGGGATAATGAGCCATCACATTTTCAAATTATTCTGCATGTGTGTATACACACACACACATAGACACATATTTATAGAAACAATGACAAAGCAATGTGGTAAAACGCTAACATTTGGGGAATCCAGGTGAATGATACATGAGAATTCCTTCTAGGTTTTGTAAATTTTCTATTAAGTATGAAATTATTTCAAAATAAAAAGTTTAAAGTTACGGTGTACTTTTATTTAAAAACAAAGCTGTTTGGCTACCATCAAAAACTATAAAGAAGAATAAAGCCAGATATAGATAGAGATATATAAAGACATGTTATGAAGATCTATAAAAGTGTCTATCAAGTAAAATTAGAGTGAGAAGGCAGAGTCCTCCAGAATACAGTTTTTCCTATACATGATGAGCACCCCAAGTCCGAAAATCCAAAATGCTCCAAAATCTGAAACTTTTTGAGTGCTGACATAATGCTCAAAAAAGATGCTCATTGGAACATTTCGGATTTCAGATTTTTGGTTCAGGAATGCTTAACCGGTATAAAAAGCAAATATTCCAAAATCCAAAAATAAATCCATCTGAAACACTTCTGGTCACAAGCATTTTCGGAAAGGGATAGTCAACTTGTATCTTTAGATATCCCAGGTTCAGCGCTGACATCACTAGGGAAATTCAGTTCTTATTTATAAATGTACAAGAAGCTTTAAAATATGTTAAACATTCTTACTTTATTAAAATACTGTACTCAAAACATACAGCACTGTATGTTTTTCATTTGATCTATCTGTAATAAGTCATTAAAAACTACTTATATCCACAACCAGACTATTAAGACAGTTAATTCACTTTACTCTTTTAAGTGTTCTAATAAAAAAATTGAAAAAACTCACAACATCCACCATGTTCACATAATCAGCATGATTAGTGTTATTCTCAGTACAGAGTATTTAAAATCACACTTGTAAAACCCACTGACTTTCTTTTTTAGATAGGTAGGTAGGTGGATAGGTATGTGAGTAGGTGGATGGATGGATGGGTAGATGGATGGATGGGTGGGTCAGCTGGTTGAGAAAGGGGTGCAAAAACAAAGTCAACATTTTGGCTGGGCGCAATGGCTCACTACTGTAATCCTAGCACTCTGGGAGGCCGAGGCAGGCAGATCACTCGAGGTCAGGAGTTCAAGACCAGCCTGAGCAAGAGCGAGACCCTGTCTCTACCAAAAATAGAAAGACGTGATCTGTACAGCTAAAAATATATAGAAAAAATTAGCCGGGCATGGTGGCATATGCCTGTAGTCCCAGCTACTCGGGAGGCTGAGGCAGAAGGATCGCTTGAGCCCAGGAGTTTGAGGTTGCTGTGAGCTAGGCTGACGCCATGGCACTCTAGCTCAGGCAACAGAGCGAGACTGTGCCTTAAAAAACAAAAAAAAAAAGTACAGGTGCTGACAATAGTCAACTGTCATGTAATTTCTCAACAAGCAGCAAACTCAAGAGTGTGATACTTTACTTTTAGGTAATTTTGAATAATTGTGGTAGTCTCAGATGGAGCTCTGATTCTTGGCAATTTTCCAAGAATGAAATGTATTTTATTTAGCAAGTTATCCTCTGAATCAATGTTTTGCTTCAATATTTAACAAGGACAAAAAAAATTTACTGAAAATTTGTCTCACAGATATAGAAAGCAGACATCAGAGAATTTAAAATTAGTTTTGATTTTTTGACATCAAGCCCAAAGGTCCAGGGCATGTAAATAGAAAGGTTGCTTTGTTAAAGCTCCCATTTGCACATTAGGAAGCTGCTATGTGGGAGCTAGAGTCAGTTTCTGAAAGCAGGTTTGACCGCGTCTCTCTCAACTCTGTTTTGTTGTCCTTCTATATAACAGTATTTAAAATTTTGTAGATCTATAATAAATCTTATTCCTGGGATATGCAAAGAAATCTACTAGATAAATTATTTATGAGAGATATCAAAAAAATTTTTGTCACCACAACTAAGAATTATTTTCCAAAAATACAGACAATATCCTAAAAGAATCAAATGACCCAGAATATTATAGACATGAACCTGTAACATTAACCACTTTCCACTAGAATACCTGATAGGTTCCTCTTCTTTTCCTAAGTAAGAGCAAATGTTGGCAAACATTTCCCATCTCCATTATAATAATCGAGGCACCCTTAACCTTCCCACCAGTAAGTGAGAAAACCAACCTTCAATCTACCGCCACTCAATTCCTCACTTAATTTCAGCCTGGCATCTACAGTTCTTTTCAAATCTCTTTGCAAGCGACGTCCAAAGTCCCTGAACATGGTTGAACCTCCAGAGAGGACAATATTCTGTATTAGTGGAAAAAAATAAATAAATATGAACTTTATTTAAAAAGAAAGAAAAATTTAAAGACATAATAAACAGTACTAAAATCTTATTAAATCCTTTGTAAGAGAAATGTTTAATTTGATATTTAACAATGGATGGAAAATAAAGTTTTTTAAAAGTATAACGTTGAATAACAATTTTGCTATAAATACTGACCTTGTAAAGGGGACGTCTGACATCAATAGGACAATTCTGAATTACTTCATCTACAACTTCTGAGATAGGCTGTGTGAAGTCTGGATTGGCAAACTGAAAAATAAGTCAAGTTGGATATAACTTAGAGATCAGATCACTACTGACGTAAATACAATGAAAAGTTAAGAAAAGATGTTTTCAGTTTAAAAACAAGAACTTTTAGAAACTATAAATTCTGGTCTCTAACAGACTCCAATTAAAGACACTGAAATCAGAGATTTCAGAAGAAATTCAAACAAAGTTACAATTTTATATACCATTTTATGACCATCAGAATAGCAAACATGTAAAGCTACATATATACCACGAGCTGGTAAAAATCTTGTACATTGCTAATGAGGGAATACATCGAAGTAATCACTTTAAAGAACAATTTGGCAATATCCAATAAAATTTTTAATGCACATACTAGTAACTCCACTTCTTAGAACAAACCTTGAAGAACTCCCCACACATTTGTACTATTGCATAAAAGCATACCCGCCACAGCCTTATAGATAAGAGCAAAAATAACCCAGGGATGAAATAAATAAACGTTATGCAGTTTATCCTCATTATTCATGAATGCCATATTTGCAAATTTGCCTACTTGTCAAAACTTATTTATAATGCCCAAATCAATATGCAGTCACTGATGTACATGTACCTGTGTAGAGCAATGAAAATTTGAGTCTACCAATGTGCACATTCCCAGTTGAGGTTGAATACAGTGATACCCTGCCTTCTTGTTTCAGCTCTCATACTTGAAAGTCCTTTCACAGTCTATTTAGTGCCACAGTTTTCAGATTTTAGTCTGCAATTTCACTGTTTAAAATGATTCCCAAGCATAGTGATAAAGTGCTGTCTAGTGTTCCTAAGCACGGTAAGGCCATGATGTGTCTTATAGAGAAAATGCAAAGTTATCTTATAAATAGCTTTGTTCAGGCATATGTTCTAGTGCTTCGGCTGTTAGTTCAACGCTAATAAATGAATGATATATACTAAATAAATCACTTTTAAAACAGAAACACACATAAAACAAGGTTATGAATTAATGGGATGACAAAAATGTGGCCAGAGGCTCGCAGAAACCTAACCCTGTATTTCACCAAAAGCAATGGTACAGTATTCACTAATTCAGTGTTCTCAAGGAGTTTATGGAATATCTACTTTCAGTGATGATAGGCCGGTTGTGGTGGCTCACACCTGTAATCCTAGCACTCTGGGAGGCCGAGGCAGATGGATTGTTTGAGCTCAGGAGTTCGAGACCAGCCTGAGCAACAGCGAGATCCCGTCTCTACTAAAAAAATAGAAAGAAATTAGCTAGACAACTAAAAATATATAGAGAAAAAATCAGCCGGGCATGGTGGCACATGCCTGTAGTCCCAGCTACTTGGGAGGCTGAGGCAGGCAGATTGCTTGAGCCCAGGAGTTTGAGGTTGCTATGAGCTAGGCTGACGCCACGGCACTCTAGCCCGGGCAACAGAGTGAGACTCTGTCTCAAAAAATAAAAAAAAAAATGATGAGAGAATCAACTGTATATTCATGACGATATGCCACAGTCCAAATACACATACATATTTCCAAATAGCTGATACTCAAAAGAAAACTCATTTTTAAAAAGCTAACTTTAAAAAACCTTGAATGATTCCACCTATTTTAATCTCTGAAAATATATACTTTTTGAATACATGTAAAAACATGGACCGTATATACATCAAATTCGTATTAGTAAATTTTCTTCCTCCTCAAGAAAAGAAGGTGAAAGAATGAAAAGGAAGTAGACAAAGAAAAGGGTCTGGGGATGATACTATTTCGTAAAAAAAAGAAAAACTCAATATAACAAATATGAAAATATTAGCATGTGCTTACTTGTCGTATAGGTACATATGTGTTCTATAGCATACTTTTCAGGGTTTTTTTGTTGTTGTTTTTGAGACAGAGTCTTGTTCTGTTGCCCTGGGTAGAGTGCAGTGGTGTCATCATAGCTCACAGCAACCTCAAATTCCTGGGCTCAAGCGATCCTCCTGCCTCAGCCTTCTGAGTAGCTTAGACTACAAGTATGTACCACCACGCCCAGCTAATTTTTCTATTTTTAGTAGAGACAGGGCTTGTTCTTGCTTGGGCTGCTCTTGAACTCCTGAGCTCAAGCAATCCTCCTGCCTTGGCCTCCAAAGGGTTAGGATTACAGACATAAGCCACTGCGTCCAGCCAAAATATTTTTTTAATAGATTGTTTATTTTAGGTAGGTAGATTTGAGATAGAAAGTTATCTGACAGTTAAAAGCACTATGGAATGGAAATAAGAACTTAAAAAACAGTATTAATGGACATTAACATTTACAATAAAAAGGTCTTATACACAGAGAAATAATACTAGGGAAGGCCTCCTTTGCTCCCAATCATTTATTTTTATGTGCACACGTATGCCTCACCTAAACCATACTGAACATACTTCCTGAGAGTAACTACAAAAGAGGAAAACACTGAAAGGTTTTCAAATGCTAGATCTGAGAATTAAACTTAAATTCTGAAACAAAGATCTCACTTTACTAAAAGCTTCCAAACATATATGTAAGTGGTCATGCATTGCTCTTTATAATTGAAAAGGAAATTCTAGTGGGATTTTTCCTAGCTTAAAAATGAGAGCTCAAAATCTAGCTCTAATTAGTAAAAAATAAACAAGTGTAGTTTATTAAAATGAATAAAATTTAAAATACTGTCTACATCTCTCAGCCTTTCATTTTTATTGTCTCGTCCTAATGGGATAGACAATATTCCTTTGTTTATTAAACTGATTCTATAAATGTATTGATAATTATTAGGCATTTGTCAATTTTTTCCAGTTTTTAAGATTAGTTTTAAATTAGAGGCTTTGCATACAAGGTTACCAAAGTGAAGCCTAATGATACAAAATCTTTTAATTTAGATGAAGCAAAATATCACTATTCTACTACCATTTAAAAGAAAAGAAATTGGCAGCCAAAATCTATCTTTCTATCTCTTTGAAGCATGCTAAGGAGTGTACCTAAGGAACTCTAACAGGGATATACAGTGGGTATGGAGGGGTGGCTCATACTGAGCCTTGACAGCCCGACATACAGACTAGGGTATGTCTTATCTGTCAGGGATATGGGGGAACAATATAGCTTAACTCAGCTGGCTCTATAGGTCATTTAAAACCAAGCTCATGTGTAGGCAGAGAATGGTTTAGTTACTGATTAAGTGGAAGAGCAGAACTGGAATCCTAAAAAATTTATTTTCCATGATTACATTCACGATCGTGTATAGCCATTCATGGCTTGAGACAGTGAAATCTCTAAAGAGCCTTTAATTCTCAAAATATTATGCTTTTATGATCCCACAGTGATGCTTAAACCTGAGAATCTGTCATTTGCTCTAACTATAAAAAAAAAAAAAAAAGATTTAATGCCCCCAAATCTGGACAGAGAATATTAACAATTTGATAATAATGTGTTATATAATATTCATTTTTAAAAATGTTATCAACTATTAATGTAGGACATGTAAAATCTCTATATTGTTCTTTGTTGGCCATACTCTAAAATAACACATAAAAATAAGCCTTCCCATAATCCTTTCCCTACCTATATGATAATTTATCTGTTACACCATGAGTAAGTAAAAGGAAGGAATAGGGTCATTCATTCCTGTATCTCTGTGTCCTTTCAGAGTAGTTGTTAATTAGGAATGCACAAAAGGAGATTTACAGAAGCTTTAAATATTTGCACACTCTGGATCCAACACAGAAATTCTGATTTAGAAAGAAATGAAGTCTGACTTAAGCATATATTTGGAAAAAGTACAAGGACTGCTGTGCTGCATAACCCCAAGTGAGAACCAGATGAATAATATGTAATAAAGAAGCAAGCAATGAATATTTAGTAAATAAATGAAGAAAAAAAGAATTAATAAATTGTTAGAGATTATTTAATACTTTAATAATAATAGGTTCAATCTACGGTCCCTAATATTTTTAGGCCTTTTCTTTCACTTTTAGAAAAAGGGTCAGTCTTGCCTCTAACTGCTCCACGATCTTAAGATTACTGATGCTGAGAACGTTAGAAGAGACTAACAAGGAAGCTTCTCTATCTTTTCTGTCCTCTAAAAAATGTAAGGAGTAACAAATATACACAAGTAAGCATAGTCCAAATCTTCCCTATACCTGGAAATTTACTATACAAGCTTTAAAAACTTAGGATGGCTTGTCAAGAAATTTAATTTCCTTTAAAAAAAAAATCCAACACCAAAACCCACACCTAAAAAAATTCTTTCTAGTATTTATGATGAACTTAGCCATAGAAAAATAAATTTCCTGCCTCTTTCATACATTTTTCAGTATTCAAGTACTGGACAGTTCAAATGTCCACAATTTCATCTTGCCAAAACAAAAAACTAAGTGAATCCTTCAAATGACAGAGGAACTAGGACACCAAAGTATCTAAAATTACGAGAAAAAAAAAGAATCTTAAAATTCACTTGGGAAGCGACACAGTTCAAATAATACAAAAAACAGGTCTATTCTGAGAAAATATGGTGAACTAAACACCATTCTCAATTTTGTTCTCTCAAAACTCTAGTAAAAGCACCAGTAAAGGTAATTTTTAAGAAGGCATAATCCAAACAATAGAGAGAAAAGGAAAATCAGCAATGAAATTGCTGATGGAAAAGCAGATGGACAAGACTTTGTAGATACTCTAAAACACTTAAGTCATGAGTGATATAAAACAAGTTAAGAACCAAGGTATTTTATATCACAAATCCCCCGAGAACTCACTGCCCCTAGTAGCTTTGAAATTGAGGTAGAAGGATGGCAAACTGGCTGAAAATCCCTCTGAGAGGCTGTTAAAGCCCCAGATCCTCTCCAAAGAAGTTCATCAAATGCCTCCTCCTTGTCCAAGGAGAAAAGTAAATAATCTATTCTCTTAAGGGAAAAAAACAGAGTTTCCAGGACTCTTACACACATCTGAAAGTACTGAAATGGGGATTTTAAGTGAAGGTATACAGCCTGCTGCTTACACACACTCATGCTAGTCCTCTTCCCCCATTTGGCTGTCAGCCTTTACCCAGCAGGCAGGAGTCTTCTCTGAGAATTGGACTACCCAAAAAGACATAAAGAAACACACATAGATACTGACCTGGCAGGGGAGATAACAGGATCACAAAGAAACGTAGGTACGGCATTCCCAAAATGAAAAGGACACAGTCAATAGCCCCACCCACAAAGCTCAGATTTCCAATCAGGTTTTTAGTGTCCCTTCTTAAATGACTGGTCTGCAGAAGTCTCTAGCATGAAAAACATATGAATTGGAACAGAGAAAAAGCAACTTGGAAGAGATTATGCAGAAAAAAAGAAACCTTCAAAAAATTAAAAAGAAAAACCATATGATTAATATCCCAAGAGTGCCAGAAAATAGGCAACAATTAAATAGGAACAAGGCAGAATAAAAAAGGAATATTCAAAAGTGAGAGTGGTGGAAGCTAAGAAGTAAAATTTGTTACCAGAGATAAAAATTCAACAGAAGGATCAGTAGGTAAAGTTGAAGAAATCACCTAGAGATTAGAACAAAAAGGCAAAGAAAATAGAGAACATATCAGAATGCTAGGGGACAAAGGAAAGATTCTGTAAGCCTCTGTAGAGGGGAAAAAAAAAACAGGTCCTATACACAGAAATCAGGAGGTTTTTTACCCTCAAGTTATAATGGAAAGCAATTAAGCAAGGTTTCATAATGCTGAAAGAAAATAATTTCCAAACTAGAATTCTATACCCAAACTATCAGTGTAAGGGTAAAATGAATACACTTCAGACATGTAAGGTCTTAAATTTTTCCTCTCTCAATCACCCTTTATCAGGAACCCTATTACCTGTTAGTAGATGATCCACCAAAGTTGAGTAAGTGGACAGTAAAAATGAAAGAGACACAGGACATAGGAACAGGGGATCCAACACAAGAAAGAGGCAAAGGGAATCCCTAGAATGATAATAAAGGAAAGTGGCACCTATAGAAGGTGCCACCTCAGAAGAAAGCAGGCTCAGACTGGAACATGCTAGATGTGCCAGAAATTTAAACTGATGAAAAAAACCCTACGCATCTCAATAAAACTAGTAGAAAGAGTTTGGAGGTAAATTAATAATTATTTTAAAACAAACAACTTATTAATGATCCCATGGAAAACAAAGTTCAAGGACAGGAAAAGACTTCATGGTTAACTACATGGCTCAAATCTGAACAAAATCTGTGGTCACAAAAATAAAGCACTGAATTTCAACCCACCTGAAATTATAATGTGACTACTGGGATGAAAAGGGAATGGAAAGGTACAGTCTGTGGTGGGAACAGGAGAAAGATAAAAAAGGCAATCTTCCCTCTTAAATTTGAAGTTGCAATATAACCAAGTAATTCATAGCTATGGAGACAATCAGCAAAAGAATAAACTAAAAAAAGTTTCAAGTACTTACCCTCTAGGAATAGAAAACAGAAACATACAAGACACTCCTAGTTTTTGTTAGAATTTGTAGAATTCTGTTAAACGATGTGCATATATATAAGTCATTTTTAAAAACAACTTTTAAAGAAGAGAAAACAAAACAGATTTCTCACAGAAGAAATTACTTGGAAGGAACATAAAGCTATGGAGAGTAAAAGTAAAAGATATTTTAAAGTTTAAAAAATTAATTTAAAAAAATACTATATCAAACAATAAGGGTTATATAAATTAATGGGAAAAAATGATATATGAAACATTACAAGATAAATTTTGATCCAGCCAACTATCCCTTGCCTAAGCAATATGACACAACCAAAACACATTTACACATCTAATGGTTCGAGGTTTTCAAGACAGCCAAGACATTAGCTTAGCTCATTTGTGAAGAGTATTCCACTCAAATGCTTTCTCCTTTGAAGCCCAGATATCTACATCTTTCATGCTATTATCTATCTTGTGGTCACCATCCTATTCATCTAGGACTTTGGTTCAGGATCTTCCATAATTTTCTAATTCCTATCCTAATTTCCATTCCTATCCAAATGGCGTTTCAGAAACAAATGAAGAATCAAGGCAAAAGTTTAGGAAAGCTAAATTTTAAGAGAAAAAGAAATAATCACATTACACGACTTGCCTCAAAACTGAACAGTCATAGGTAGAATACTATAAATATTATAATACCTCTGATTTACCTAATAACAGTAACAATAACCTAATATATGGGCAGGCTGGGGGGAAAGAGTGGTTAGAAAAAAATTAAAAGGAGACTAGCAGATAAACTATTAACACTGACGTATCAAGAAACAGCAATACCATCACAGTCCTTAGAAATCTGAAGATGATTACAAAAACAATGGGTAAGTAAGAGCTAGTAGTTTGCTCTGCAGAACATGAAGACAGTAGAGGGTGAGGAGCTGCCAATTTTGTTTTAAGCCTGTCAGTGTTATATGACCTTTAAAACTGTGTGCATATACTTTTAATTTTTATTTTTTAAAAAATTGCAAAGACAATGTGCCAACCCAAACCTTCAAACTCTGGTATACTAGTCTGACAACAACTCCTTATCCTGCTGGTGCTCACTCCTTTGCTACCAATTTACAATTATATGCCAATTTATTATGATCTCCAATTCCTGCCTTCATTTTCTTCAGTATCACTAAGTAATTTGGCCTCTGGACTTTATAACACTTTAACCTCTGTCTTGTCAAAACCTTTTGCTCCTTTCCCACAACTGCCTGGGAGAAAAAACACTATTATTCTACTAAAAGTTTTGGGTATCTAACCTCACTACTCTAGGTGGAGAATGGATCCCCCACTACTATTAATATATACTACCTAATTACCCTCTCAATTCCAGTCAGTAGTCATCATGAAAGTAATTATTCTCTACCTCAACTTTATGTTTAGTTCCCTTCCCCCAACACATCAGCTTCATTCCCCTTTATGAAAAAAAATTAAAACCATGTAATATGATGATGAACTTCCTCAACTACCTACCTGCTTCTGTACCCTTCCCAATTCCACAATTTCTTGTTCCCATACTTAACTCCTTCCCTCCTGTCACTTGAGTAACACTCTTAATTAAAACTATCCTCAGCCTTGTTCTTGCAATTGCCTTCCTACCAGTCTGCTGTAGCAACTATCCTTTTCTTTCACAGCCACCCACACTACCAATTTCTAAGCCTTCACTTCTCACTGATGGAACAGGATGCCTCTAATACACCATTCCACTGCAATTGCTTCCTTGGGACCACCAATAACCTGGATGTTGAAAGACCCACAAGTACTTCTCAGGTCTCTAAAGTTACTTTACTGCAGCAACTGGCATTATATAACTTCCCTCCCTGAAACATTCACTTCTCTCAATTTTATGACCATAATCCTTGGGCTTGGCTTCTACCTCTCTATAATCTTCCGTATTCTTTGCAGGTCCCTCTTACCCTGAACACTGTCCATAAAGTGTTTGTATTCACTTAGGGCCCTAATTTTCAACTACTCTCTCTACTCCACAGCCTCTCCTCTGACAAGCTCTTCTTCCTTTGCCCCACATATGGTGATAGACTTCACACGTACCTTCACTCCAGGACATCCACCCCAGTTTGAACCCAATTGTTTCTGAACCTTTTTATAAGATGCATATAATAAAATCATCTGTTTCTACCTTACCTACTGCTCCCTTTCATTATTCCTACTTTCGATGAATGCACACTTAGTTGCTCAAGTTACAAACCTGGGAATTACCATATATTCTTCATATTCCTCTCACATCTAAGCAATTACTAAGTCATGTTGGCTCTTTTTCTCTTACCTCCTTTCTCATTCTCACTGACCTACAGACATTCATCTCCCACCTGAAAAACTGCCATAAACTCTCCTATTTCCAACACAATTCACAATTCTGTTCTAATCCATTTAACCCAGTGCTGCCAGAGGAATCTTTCTAATACCATACACAAATCTTTGTCACTTCCATGTTGAAAATGTCTGCATGACTACAGAATCCAGCAAACTCCCTTGTATAGCACATTTGTCCCTTAAGATGTATCTAGTCCATGAATATCTACATGGATCCCTCTCCTACCACTGTGTTCTTTATACTTTTATTATCTAGCTTTCTCGTGTCTAAGACCTCTGCCCAACTTATCTCTTCTGCCAAAAATATACTCTCCTAACACACCTGACTGACAAATACCCTTTCATCCTTTAAGGCTCAGTTCAACTGAGATGTTTCCTCGGTTCTTCCAAGCAGACTTAGATATTCTTTGTTCCTATGCCCTCACCAAATATATGCATTCATTAAAGGACCTATACCCATTTAAATACCATCTCTCTTATTCTCTGAGCTCAACAAGAGCAAGATAAAATAATTTTTCATTTTTGAATACCCAATGCTTTGAGGCCACGAAAATCATCCACTTAACATTTGCTGAGTAAGATTTAAAAATAACCATTCCTGGCCGGGCGCAGTGGCTCAAGCCTGTAATCCTAGCACTCTGGGAGGCCGAGGCGGGTGGATCACTCGAGGTCAGGAGTTCGAGACCAGCCTGAGCAAGAGTGAGACCTTGTCTCTACCAAAAATAGAAAGAAATGATTTGGACAGCTAAAAATCTATATAGAAAAAAATTAGCCGGGCATGGTGGTGCATGCCTGTAGTCCCAGCTACTCGGGAGGCTGAGGCAGTAGGATCGCTTAAGCCCAGGAGTTTGAGGTTGCTGTGAGCTAGGCTGATGCCAGGGCACTCACTCTAGCCTGGGCAACAAAGCGAGACTCTGTCTCCAAAAAAAAAAAAAAAAACCCCATTCCTAAGGATGAATAGGCATAGCAGGTATTTAATGTTAGTAATTCTATTAATAAAGTTAAATTTCTAATGCTAAGTTAGGAGAAGAATTTTTCATTATTAAAAACACATATTTCAACAATTTAAAACAATTTATATTGCTAAAATTTCAGAGACAAAAAGCTATTTTGCTACCAGTTAAATACTTTGATAGTCAATTGAAGGTTCTTCGTATAATGGTCATTTTATACAAGTGGGGGAGGTAGGTTTAAGCACCCTCCCCGAAATATTTTATTTGAATGATCATAAATTTTAAGGGTTTCGCCTATTCCCACAATCCCCTCATAAGCCACAAATGTTAAAGATACAGAAGTTATTTTTCTAAATGTATGAAAAACGTTAACAATTTAGCCTATTTTAACAAAAGCAACTTTTTCTTAAAAAATGACTCACCATAGTATTTTAGTGTAGTAAACAAAGTTTCTGAGATTAAGTCTCCCTAAATATCTATCTTCTAGTTTAATTTTCTGCCAGATATTTCAAAACAATTCTATCAGAGGGGAAAAAAAAAACTTACCTCTGGATGAAAAAAGATTTCAGGTCCCAAAAATCTCTCATAACCAACATCAATGGAAAATTCTTTCTTTGAGATAGCATTGATTCCAGTATACTGTTTAATCCACTTTGACCCATCTGTGTCATACTTGTTAAATTCTTTTACTAAATCTGGGCAGACATAACTATAGCGCTCCTAAAAAACAAAAAGAATAAAAGTAGCTTTTCTTCTTGCTTTAGGGAAGGTAAAAAAGGATGTCCTATTTTCAGTAAACTAGAATCAAATGAAAAAAGTATCTTCAGAAAATAAAATTAGGAAATTAAGCTGGAAGAAAAATTTATGTTAAGATATTATATGCATAGTACAAATAAACAGCTCATCTCCTAGAGGTATTTTCTTACTTCATAGAAAAACAGAACTAAGATCTGAGAGACTAAAGAGTCAGTTTCTACTATTTTAATGTTATTTCCTAAAATATTCATTAATTTCATCCAACATTTTGTTTCAGTAATAATAAATCTTGTGTTCTAGAAAGGAGAAAAAGTACACACAGAATGGCAGAATAAATAATAATTGCTATGACCACACAAATAAATCTAGATTCTTAATATCTATCTGAAACAAAACTGAATATATTCTGAGTAAATGAGCAAAGAAAGAAGCCTGAAATATAAACTACTTTATTTTTTTGCATATTTAGTTATAACAACTAAGTTTTCATCAAAAACATAATTGAAAAATGTTATAGGTTACAACATCCTATTTACAATTTATGGACTCCTGACTACCAGTCTCATGTTTATTTTTTCAAGAAAAGCATAATTTCCCCATATTTTTACACATCAAGCACTCTATCCAAGATAGCTACAAATATTATTATTGATAATAAAAATACATAAAGGGGGAAAAAATACTAGAAATGAAGAACATTTCATTATGTTATTTGAGGTCTTCTTTCTCCAAACCTTAGAAATGGAATTACATAGAAATCGTGTTCCTTAAAGGACAGTAAGACTGAGCATCAATCTTCCCTGCAATAGATTTAAATCCTCGGTGCTTTTTTGTTTTGTTTTAATTTCACAAATTTTCCAAAGATGTTGAAATAGTAATATTCACATTAACTTTTTACATATTTAATTTTTATGCCACAAACTTGCGCTAACTTTTGGCCTCCATTTTGCACTTTCTTTACTACCTAAGAAATAGTTGATTCGTTTTCATTTCCAACTTTTGAAGAGCAATCAAAGTCCTACAAATATGCAAAAAGAGGCAAATAAAGTTATTTTTGCCAAGGTAGTTTTACTTTTCAAAGCATGTGATAGAACCACTGAAATTTTTTAGTTATGCTGGCAAATAATAAATTTAAAAAGCAATACTAAGTATTTTGATAGTTTGCACAAAGTAGTGCAATCAAGACTCATGTGGCAGGCCAGGCACGGTGGCTCACACCTATAATCCTAGCACTCTGGGAGGCCGAGGCGGGAGGACTGTTTGAGCTCAGGAGTTCGAGACCAGCCTGAGCAAGAGTGAGACCCCGTCTCTACTAAAAATAGAAAGAAATCATATGGACAGCTAAAAATATATATAGAAAAATTAGCCAGGCATGGTGGCGCATGCCTGTAGTCCCAGCTACTCAGGAGGCTGAGGCAGGAGGATTGCTTGAGCCCAGGAGTCTGAGGTTGCTATGAGGTAGGCTGATGCCATGGCACTCTAGCCTGGGCAACAGAGTGAGACTCTGTCACCAAAAAAAAAAAAAGATTCATGTGGCAGAAAAAATAATAAAATACTTTACACAGCCTTCACATTTTTCTAGTATATTTCATATCATTTGAGCCAGACACTGCCTCTATACCATAGCACAATGAATTAACTACATCAAAATAATTTTTACAACAAGCTGCTAGGATTAAAATAAAAATGCAGTGAAGAACCTGAGATACAAAAACTCTATAGCGAAATATTTATTCCTAATAAGGGAATAATCACAAAAATTATGTTAAAGTAATATGGTAAAGTGTTCTTATATGTTAGTTCTCTCAAATGTAAAACATGGAGAAAACGGGTAAAGGGTTGATAATCCTCAATAATTTCCTTGCAAGAAATACAGAGAAAACGTACATATAATTAAGAGTAATGATTTATAAATGGTTCACAGGATTATTTTAAGTATTACTCTTCACTTAAGAATTTTACATGTTCATGTTATAAATGTGATTGTAATTTTTAACTAAATTACATTTCTCTTCTATCACTACTTTTTACCTTTACTGCCTTTGCCGTTTCCAGGGATTGTTCTGGAGGGATTCCTACTTCTCGGTCTCTCAGCAGTTGTTGAATAAAATATGTTATATCTCGTCCTGCAATTGGAATGTGTTTAATACAGCTGCCAATCACATACCCTTCAGCCTAGATGGGAGAGAAAAAAAGGTGTCAAATTTACTTTCAGTGTTTTGAAAATTAAGAAAACCTGAAATATGAACCACTAAAGACCAATTTCTCAAGTTAGTATATTTATATTCTCAAGTACTGCTTTATCCCAGGAGAATTCATCTTTATTCCTCAATTGAATTCCTCATACTGTACATATCATAGAATTTAAAATACTGTACAGAAATTATGAACAAGAATGACCACCAACTTAAAATTGATTCCTCCACTGCCAGTTTATAACTGACTAAAATAACCCCAAAAATGATGAATTTCAAAAGTATCAAATGATTTAGACTACAAACTTTATATCAGACAGGGTATTACTTTTAAATCATTTATAATTTCAGTAAAAAATTTAGATTGCATTGTAGGAAATCTGATCATTAACTCACAAAGCAGCCATCATTTTCCTAATGAAGCCGGTACCCATTTCAAAAGCCTGTGGCCTTTAATGCACCATCACAATGCCAAATAACTAAATCTTATAGAATAGATTCATAAATTTACTGATAAAGGTCAAAAGTATAACAAATAATATAGCAAAATTAAATTTCATTAAGAAAGAATATTAAAGACATCTTCATCTGGCCACGAAAGAATACTAGGGATTGGACTTACCTTCTCAACTTAAAGCAAGAAAAGGAAAAATCACATGAAATAAAATTTTCAGCAAAGCAGGGCAGTGATCCTTTCTAAGAAAAAGGAAATAAATAAGGTGACTGCTGCAAACACCCTATCTCACTGTCTGGGGAGAGTTACCAGGCAGCAATAATGGGAAGGAGCACCCAAACAGAGCCTGGTGGTCTCATTAAGTAGAATTTAGAGTTCAGAATGACCAAAGTGACTCAAGTTTATAGGCCGCAGTGCTGGAGGGGAAGGAGCTTCACAGATCGAGAACTCTGGAGCTGTGAACAGAGTTATCTCCTTAGCTGGCTACTCATCAGCACATTCATGTTAGGAAATCATCAAGGCCACAGAAAAAACCTCTAGAAAAAAGTAGACAGAATAATCTCCAGAGCTCACACATGGCCAGAAACAGTTCATGTTCCCATTAGCCAGAGTTGAAAGATGTTCTCAAACACAGTACATGAAAGAGTTGTCAGAAGAATACTGCCTCAATAGGAGGGACAAACCAGCCATAGACAAAAGCCTATTCCAGACCTGCTTAATAACATTTAAAAGGAGCCCCTGAGAGGATCAAACTGATTCCTAGTAACCTGACTGTGTCATAGGGGAAAAAAAAAACCTAAAATATTTGAAGGACTCAAAAAATCCAGGACACAACAATATAAATACACAGTACCAAATCAAAAATTATAAACATGCAAGGAAGCAGGAAAACACAAACTTGATCAGGAGAAAAAAACAATTAAGAAAGAGAAATGACAAAAGATGATGGAATTAGTAGACAAGGATATTAAAACAGTAACTATACACTCCACATGATCAAGAGGGTCAGTGAGCATGAGGAAGGGAGAAAAGAAAGACATAAAAAGACCCAAATAAAACTTCTAAGCAGAAAAATTTAATATCTGGGGGGAAAAAAGCTAGATCGAGATTATAGCAGATTAGACAATGAAGAAAAAAAGTAAATTTGAAGACATAGCAATAAAAACTATCCAAAGTGAAAAAGTAAAAAAAATAGGAAAAAATATGAACAGAGCATCAGTGAACTATGAGACGCTGTCAAGCAGCCTAAAATACATGTTATTAGAGGCCCAAAATATAAGGAGGAAAAAGAGGGACAGAAAAAATATGTAATGAAATAATGGACATAAACTTTCCAGAGATGATGAAAACTACAAATCCATATATCCAAAAAGCTCAATGAACCTCAAGGAAAAGAAATATGAAGAAAACTTTAGGTACGTCACAATCAAACTGCTGAAAACCAATGCATCAGGAATAAAGAGAAAATCTTGAAGGCAGCCAAACAGATAAGAAACATCCAACAGAACAAATGTAGAAATAACAGCTGACTTATCTTCAGAAACAATGTAAGCCAGGAGACAATATAGTGACATCTAAAAGGCGGAAAAAAACTCAAAAAACAAACAAAAAAAAGCTGTCTACCTAAAATTCTATACCAAGCAAAAATAACTTTCAAACACACACGAGAATAAAGACTTTTTCAAGAAGTGTACAAAAGTTGAAAGAATTCATAGCCAGGAGACCAGCACTGTACGAAATGCTAAATTAGGATATCATTTAGACAAACAGAAGGTAAATGACACTAGATAGAAATCTAGACTTTCACAAAGGAACAGAGTACTAGAAATGGTATGTGAGTAAACATAATTTTATCTCTTTTTCAAAATCTCTTTTAAAGATAACTGACTCCTTGTTATTAACTAAATTTATGTCTTTCCTCCCCACCAATCCAAATTTGTATGTTGAAGTTCTAACCCCTAGTATCTCAGAATGTCACTGTATTTGGAGATAGGGTCTTTAAGGAGGTAATTAAGTTTAAATGAAGTCATTAGAGTCATTTCCCCTAATCCACAATGACTGATGTCCTTATAAGAAAAGATTAGGACACAGGCACGTGTACAGGGGAAAACCATGTGAAGATACAGAAAGAAGATGGCCATCTAAAAGCCAAGGAGAGAGTCTCAGAAGAACCACCTCTGCCAATACCTTGGATCTTTGACTTTTTTTTTTTTTTTTTTTTTGAGACAGAGTCTCACTCTGTCACCTGGGTAGAGTGCAGTAGCATCATCATGGCTCACTGTAACCTCAAACTTCTCAGCTCAAGTGATTCTCCTGCCTCAGCCTCCTATCCAAGTAGCTGGGACTACAGGCATGTGCCACCATGCCGGGCTAATTTTTCTATTTTTAGCAGAGACAGCATCTTGCTCTTGCTCAGGCTGGTTTCAAACTCCTGAGCTCAAGCAGTCCTCCTGCCTCAGCCTCCCAGAGTGCTAGGATTACAGGTGTGAGCTTTATTATGGCAGTTCTAGCAAACTAATACACTGCTTACAGTGAAACAAATTAATATATTATTTAGTTTATAACACATAAAAGCAAAATGAATGGCAATGACAGCACAAAGACTAGAAAGGAAGCATACTATTGTATAATTCTTATTTATGAAGTGGTAAAATGCTATTTGCAGTTAGATGGTAATAAGTTAAAGACATTTACTACAAATTGTAGAGCAACCACCACCAATATAAGCAAATGACAACAGCAAAGAGGCATAGCACAGCAAATAAGTCAACAAAAAAGATAAAATAGAATAATAAAAAATACTCCATTAATTCAAAAGAAAGTGAGAAAACAATGGAGAGGAATACCCATTCTTAATATCTTTACTATAATTTATTCTTTTTCATGTTGATAACTTCTATTTGTATATTACCTATTCTAATTTTAATTACCAAGATACTGATATTACTGCTGGGTTGTGTAGATGTTCAGAAAAGACTGAAGTCAGGCAGAACCAGTTCAAATAGCCTCACAACCTATTATTTGGTGACCGTAAGCAAGGCACTTATTTGCATTTTATTAATGAGTAAACTAAGGTACTCAAAGAATAATATAATCTTTATCACAGACTGATTTTCAGGTTTAAATTAGAATTTTAAGATGAACAATTACTTTGAGTACCCCTAAGAAAAATAAGCTGCCGGTTAAACTATAAAAACCTATTAAATATTGGACACATCTTAATTTCCAAGATTAAAATACCTCCCAAGGACTGAATAAAATATGGTTCATCCATATAATGAAATATTATTTGGCAATAAAATGAAATGAAGCACTATACATGCTATAACATGGATGAATCTTGAAAACAGTAGGCTAAGTGAAAGCAGCCAGTCACAAAAGACCACATAGTGTATGATTCCATTTATATAAACTGGCCAGAACAGGCAAATCTATATAGCCAGAAAGTAGATTAGTGGTTGCAAGGGGCTGAGGGTATCAAGGAGAAATGGAGAGTGACTGCTAATAGATACAGAGTTTCTTTTTAGGTGATAAAAATTTTCTAAAATTGACTGTGGAGATGGATGCACTCTATGAATATACTAAAAACCAATGAATTGTACATTCTAAATGGGTGAATTGTACGGTATGTGAATTATATCTCAATAAAGCTATCATTTAAAAATGGCAGTTATTATTAAAACTACTAAGACACACCAGGAAGGTGGCGGTGGAGGGGAACTCTAATCTAAAGGTAGTCACCCTGAGGATGTAATCCTCAACAGAGGCTGCCTAATGCATTAAAAATCAGTGAAAATAATAAATGAAAGTTTCAAAATAATTTCATCCCTTAAATGATATTCAATATAATATAAAAATCATTTTAAAAGATAAACCTTTCTATATAGACCTATTTCATAAGGATCAGTATGAATTCTAGTAGCCATTTTGAAAAATGCTTTCTCTGACAAATAATCCAATCTGATGCATTTTTCTTAATATGCTTTACTAAATACAAACCATAAAGCATGATCATTAACTTGAGCTTTTTATTCAATAAAATACTCAAAAGCTACTGAAGTTCCTGTGCTTACAACTGTACAGGTCTGAAATCTGTTAATTATGGATAAGAGGGGCCATCAAATGGCTAACACACACTCAACTAGAAAAAAGAACTCCATGCTTAAGATGGAGATACTGCAGATATTGCAATTCCTAATTTTCCTAACTGCAGGGTAAACTTATAGCAAAGAAAGATTTTGGAACTTGTTTATAAAATTTTAATAAGTTAAACAAAATACAGCTGTAACTGAACAAACGGCCAAATTACAGCAAATTTTTAAGGCATGCATTTAAAGTTTTTAAAAAGCGGTATTAATTCATACAATAAAACTTTGCCAGATGTGTTATTTCATGTCCTGTTCAGTAACTGTAAAATATCCTTACCACAGGAATGACATGAGTGACACCGTCTCCACTGTCTATTACCGTACCAGTCAACGTCCGTTCTCCTACTTGTCTTGAGGTCCAGGATGCAGCTAAGGCAAGAACAGCCTTGAACAAAAAGAAATAAGACAGGCAAAAAGCATAAACAAAGAGTTAACAGAAAAAACTAGTTTACTGGAGTGTTTTATTCAATTTTAAACGTATTATCTGTGAAAAGAAAATATACAAAATTAATTTTATATTATGCAATAAAATTGTTCACTCCTTACATTTTATTAAGACAAGTGAACAGGCTTGTATTTGTTTTCAGGAGCATATTTATAAGTTTTACATATTTTATGAGGGCTATTTTTCTCCTGAAGCCAAAAACGTGGAAGACAGCATAAACTAGCACAGTACTAACTTGCCAGAACGTAAACGATGTTCACATGGGCTGTCCTGTTACAAACCATAATGTAAAGTAATAAGCATACAACTACCCAACCTCCAGAGTTATTCAATACCTAGATAACTAAAAACAACTATCACTCTTACAAAGATTAGCTTCAAATTTTTTAAATGCAGCATGTGTTTAAGAATATATAACACACAGAAAAGGCCATTGCATACTTCCAAACACTACTATGATTTAATTAGGAAGCAAAGTTGATGAGAATATTTTTCCATGAAAAATCTTGGTATAGCCAACATAACACAATTTTTTAAGTTTGAAAACTAAAAAATTAACACTGTTTTTTAAAACCTAAATTTCTTACGATCATAGACTCAAACAAAGTATATGACTAATAATTAAAAACAGACCTAAACTGGCTTTATTTTACCTACTTGCAATGCAATAGCTGACAGGGACCTAGAAAGGTATCTAGGCCACCCTTCTATTTTAACACAAGATCATTTTAACACAATGACCACATAATTATTGGAAGTTACAGAACTATATAATATTTTTTGAAGGTCTTACAATGAAAAATTCCATACTGACACTAGTTTAAAAAAAAACTGTGTAGACTTAATTATGAGATATCATTCCTTTTTAGATTAAGTCTGAAACCATCATTTATAACCAGGAATTATCTTCAATCATATTTTACATGTCTTTTCTAAGTAGCTAAGATCCCAAACTAGAACAAGTATCAGCACATCATGTCACAGAAATTTTGTTGACTACTGAACATCAACACAACAGAACAGAAACTAAATGATGAAGTCAAGAGCACTCAGAGGCCACTAAGGAAATCACTGAGATACCAAAGTATGACTCCAGAAGAATGAAATAAAACTCTTAGTGCCATTGTTTTAAAGTAAGCACCTGACGATGTTAAACGTAAGTTTATTATAGTTAACATCAAGATGAGAAGCAAATACTCATATGTAAAAGACGAACTCCCCCAAGCACTCACTTTATTCAGATTCTAAGAATTAAAAAGGACCTCCCACTCAAGGCTGAATTCCTTTTTATAAAGTACCTGACAGGTGTACGCTTAAACATTTTTAGCAATAGAGAACTTAACAGACAGCTTATTAAATTTATAGATTACATTAAACATTAAAAAGTTCTTTGCCATCCAAGCTAAAATATTTATCCCAATAATAGCATTTATTGGTCCTGTATACGCTGGGATTATGAAAACACAGTCTGATCCCAAGAAAGAACAAAGTCAGATACACATCAGCTCACATCACAGGTAACCATTTAATTTTGAATAAGCTACCTTTAAACTTTATTTTCTCTATAAAAAACAAATAAAAATAACTATAATTAATATGAATAATGAACCCATATACTCATAAAGCATTTGTGATATGTCAGGTATTGCATTTGCTATAGGGTTAAAAACCAAGGAGGTAAGCTCTGATGTTGAGGAGTGGGAGAGATGAGAGAGAAGCTGCTCCATATGCTTACACGCACAAATTAAGTGCAATAAAATATTACAGGTATTTATGATACACAGGATTCAGAGGGGCACAAAGGAAAGCTGGTCAAATATACCTAAAAGTAAGTCAATCAAAAAGACTATGATAAATGACATAAAGTATGTTACAATGATAAATGAACATGTATGTAACATTCTTGGCATGCAGTAAGCATTCAATAAATACCAGTTCCCTTTTTCTGTCCTGTGAAAGCCCTTGAAATTTCCAAAGATCATTAATTTACTTCCTTTAACAATTCCCTTTTCCAAGTATCTCCATTTCCTATAATATTATTTCTAAATTAACAATTCAGGAGAGAAGTATGACATGTTTTGACATTATGTTTAAGCCTTTCCAAGGTTAAAAAAAGAAAAAAGTTATATATTTTAGCAACAAATTAAACCAGATTAAATTTAAGAGTCAAGCCTAAATAAACATCAACTTGCTTACCTGTACAGCAATGTACAAGCCTGGAACATTGAAGGACTCAAACATTATTTCAGCAGTATATTCCCTGTTTTCTGGAGTATTCAGTGGAGGTTCAGTCTATTGAATTGAAAAACATTTTAAATAATATCAGATTATTTTGATAACTTCATAGACAATTTTAAATGAGAAAGAATTTACTTCAAATTCTGTATTTAAAATGCATTAAACTTACAGGTAGAAAAATAGACACTAAGACCAAAGGAAAACTATAAAGAATTCAAACAGATCTATACATATATTAATACAA
Source organism: Lemur catta (assembly GCF_020740605.2). Taxonomy (NCBI): domain Eukaryota; kingdom Metazoa; phylum Chordata; class Mammalia; order Primates; family Lemuridae; genus Lemur; species Lemur catta. The sequence goes on along the minus strand of NC_059135.1, from coordinate 87,742,965 downwards.
TATGGTCATTCACATTAAAAAAAATAAAGAAACTGAATCCCTATTTTCATACCACTCATATGGATTAAACATTGAGAAGAAATGAAGAGGGAGAGAGGAAAGGAGTAAAAGAGGGAAGGAAAACATGATCCAGTGAATAATCCTATACACATGGTAATGACAAACCTCCAGACAAACACCAATGGTATGCTGTTAGCAGGATGTCCCTGGTCTGTCCAGGATTATAATAAATAAGTCAAAATTCTACAAAGTTAATAGCATCACTTCCTAGAAAATGTTATAATAAGTTATTTAACTGTTAAGAGTATAAAACAGAGATGTTCATACAGTTCTCTTCTGTTTAAATTATGTGGCTACATAAATCACTTAGAAACCTCACAGGTTAAGTCTGGGCCAGAATACACCCTAATGAGGTAAGAAAGGACCTGGGAACAGCACTGCAGTCCTGGACTTCATGTTTCCCCTATGCCTCATGATCACTTAAATCATTTAAATTATTATAGCTTGACACTGGCTAAGACCTCTGATTCTTACGAGCCTGATTAGATAACCCAAACCTTTGTGGTATCTCAAATATTTAAATGTGAAGGCAAAACTTTTTTTAATTTAAGAAAGAGAAGAATTATCTTTTTGACATTAAGGTAAGGAATGATTCCTTGAATTTAAAGAAGGAAAAGAGTGATAAAACTTGAATTCATTGCAAATTAAGTCCTTTTTATTATTATTATTTCAAAAGACAGCATAAAGAAAGTAAACCGAGCAGGAGCAGACTTTTTTCCATATATAATAAAACCTTTAATAGCTAAACTCCCTACTGTGTCAAAAGTTTGGAGATAATTTAGTGATAGGTACATAGAAAATTAAGCAAATTAAAAAGCCAAGGCAGTCAAATTACAAGCTCCAACAAATCAGAAGTTCTACATAAAATAAAATATAATCAGAGGACCTCACAAAGGAAAATATATAAATAGCTAATAATAATGTATTAATAGTACATGAAAAAATGTTCAACATCATTAGTCATTAGGAAAATGCAAACTAAAAGCAAAAGAGAAATCTTACACATCCATCAGAAGGGATGAAATTAAACAGATGACACATCAAATGCTGGACAGAATGTATAGCAACCACATCATTAAGGCATTATAGGTGGGTACATAAAAAGGTACAAGTCCTTGGGAAAAGTTCTCAGCTTCCTACAAAACCAATCATGTGCCCACTCTATGACACAGCAATTCCCTATCTATGTATTTAGACAAGAGAAATGAAAACATATGTTCACAAAAAGACTTATACAAGAATGTTCACAACAGCCAAACTATTTATAATAGTCAAAAACTAGAAATAGCCCAGGTAATCATCAACAAGAAAATGTAAGTGAGGCATATTCATGCAATGGAATACTCAACAAATCACTGGTATATGCAACAACATGGATGAATCTCAAGATTATGCTGAGTGAAAGAAGTTTCACCAAAAAGCACATCTTGCATGATTCCATTTATATGAAATGCAAATACAGACAAAACAGAGGTTGCCTACAGGGAATGGGGGCAGAGATTAATTTAAAAAAAAAAGCATAAGTAAATTTTCCAAACTGATAGTAATGTTCTACATCTTAATAAGGGTTTAGGTTACACAGATAGATGTATCTGTCAAAACCAAAGGTTGAACAAACCAATTGTGCATCCTGTAAGCCAAATCTGACCCATCACCTGTTTCTGTAGATAAAATTTTATTGGAATACGACCATACCTATTAATTTTTGTCTATGGCTACTTTCATGCTACAAAAGCACAGTTGAGTCGCTGTGACAGAGACCCAGTAAGTTCTCATTAAGTTTCTTAAGAGACCATATCACCTACAAAGCCAAAAATATTTGCTATATGGTCCTTTAGAGAGTTTGCCAATAGCTGGTCAAAATCCATAGAATGGTTCAGATCTGTGATTTCACACTATATATATTTTATGTAAAAAGAATAACCATAAACAAATGATGCACACTAATTGATAATACAAATGCTAAAGAATGTAGGAGTCAAATGACTCCCACCTGAACTCATTTTGAAGTGATTCAAAAAATAAAATGAAGTGACAGATAGATAGATGCCATAAAGCAAGTATAGTAAAATGTTAATGTTAATTGTTGTGGATATATGGATGTCCATTGCAAAGTTCTTTCAATTTTATGGTCCAATCATAAATAATATTTATAAGTCACCATAATAAAATATAGAATATTGATTTAACTAAAAATTGTGATTTAATTATAACACAAGGAAGGGAAAAGAATATGCATTTTGTGCCACGAGAGAAGGAAAAGTAAAAAAGAAAAAAAAGGAAATCTTCCTTTTTCCTACTAGGAAGTTTAAGAGTGCCTAATATTTCAAAAAACAAATAAGAAACAGAAGAAACATTATTTAAATTTATGAGATTACTACCAGGGAAAGCTTTTTTAAAAATTGAAAATGTTTGCCTCTGGGGAATATGAATCAAGGGTCAGGAAAGATGAGAAAGGATAGTGCTATATTTTTTGTTTTAAGTCTTATAAAGGTATTTGAATTTTTAAGCTATGAACATGCACTGCTTTAATAAAAAGGAAAAAAAAGAAAAATCTTAAAAAATGAAATTATGTTGTATTTTTATTACCAAGGATTACTAACGAAATGATAATCAGACTAGTTATTAAAATAAAAAAGGAAAATACCACAGATTTCTAAGTTTTTTCTGAACATTACTTACTATTCCTATCATACAGATTACATATTAATTATCAAAAGAACTTAGGTGCTTATACTTTGGTACTCTGACACACTACGACTCTACTGTAGCCCATAACTAGATGGTCTTATAGATGTTACAGCTTTATAACAACATCTTTTAGATATATGACAATTTAATAAACAAAGTATACCCTAGTAAGTATAGATGTGATGAAAATATTCTCATTAAGTTTCTTCTGAAATTTCCTTGGTGAAATTATAACTTGTACTTACCAAAAGAAAATAATGGTCTTCAGGTTCTGCCCTTAAATATTTAAAAATCACTTGCTCCATAAACCTTTCCATCAAGTCCCAATCTTCAACTATACCATGGCGGATTGGCCACTATTAAACAAACAAGAAAACACAAATTAAATCTTATTAATATCAAAAATAAATATATCAAGAAAATAATTACCCAAGGAATATCAGATCATTAGTGCATATTAGATGAGGATACATTTTCTTAGGTGTTATAATGATACTGTAGATCATCCTTTAAAAATGCATACTTAAGGCTGGGCGCACGCCTGTAATCCTAGCACTCTGGGATGCTGAGGCAGGAGGATCGCTTGAGGCCTGGAGTTTGAGACCAGCCTATGCAAGAGCACGACCTCGTCTCTACAAAAAATACAAAAATTAGCTGGGTGTGGTGGCTCATGCAGGTAGTCCCAGCTACTTGGGAGGCTAAGGCAGGAGAATCGCTTGAGGCCAGGAGTTCGAGGCTGCAGTGAGCTGTGATGAGGTCACTGTACTCTCGCAACACAGAGAGAGACCCTGTCTCAAAAAAAAAAAAAAATGCATACTTAAATACTTAGAGATAAATGAAATTACTTCTACAACATACTGTCAGATGGTTCAATAAGAAACATAAAGTGAGTATGTCAAAATATTAAAAAGTATTAACTCTAGATAGAAAGACATTGTACTAGTCTTTCTAGATTTCTGAAACCTTTGTAATAATAGGAAAACTTAGTCCATTAAAATTAAGCCTAAAAAATTATAGTTCATCACAGTTTCCTTAATTTTTAATTTATTAGCTCATTAGCAAATATTTGTTGTGTGCTGAATATAAAAAATACACCTGCTAAGTATATAGCTAGAATAAACATAAAAAGCATATAAAAAAATTTTTTTTTATTTCAGCTCTTCATGGGGGTACAAAAGCTCAGGTTATATACATTATCCGAGTCCCGCCCATCCCCCTGAGTCAGAGCCTCAAGCGTGTCCATTCTCCAGACAGGGCACCTAGAACTCACCATGTAGTCATACCTCCATCCCCTCCCCCCATCCCCCACCTCCCTGAGTCAGCACCTTCAAGCATGGCCATTCTCCAGACGGTGCGCAACGCACTCATCATGTAAGCATACACCCACCCCCTCCCCCCACCCCACCCCCCCCATCTCAGTCTGATATCCAATTGGTATCCTTCCCCGATGTGCATTTAGAAGTTGTATACAATTGTACAGAATCATCCTTCAAAACTGTGCACCAAGACGCCTGCTACAGTTTGGATGTGGTTTGCTCCCACCAAAAGTCATGTTGAAATTGAACTGCCAATGTAACAGTATTGAGAGACGGTAGGACCTTTAAGAGGTGATCAAGCCATTAAGTGGGATTAATGCAGCTCTCAGCAGAACTCGGTTAATTCTCCAAGGAGTTGAGAGTAGACTGTTATAAAGTGAGGCTGCCCCTTGTGTTCTGTCCCTTTTCCCTCCTGCCTCCCCACCATGTCATGAAGCAGCACGAGACCCTCAACAGAAGCAGACCAGATGTGGCTGCCCCATCTTGCACTCCTCAGCCTCCAGAAACATAAGCCAAAATAAACCTCTTTTCTTTATAAATTACCTAGTCTCAGATATTCTGTTATAGCAACATAAAATAGACTAAGACTGCGCCCCAGTGTACTACAGCAAATTCACAAGGATGTCATAAAGTATTTAAATTTTCCGGGGAAATACAATTATTCTCAACCATCAGTTGGACACTGCGTGATCTACAAGTCAAGATGGTTCTGTTTCAACATTAGATCATATTATATTCCTTATGATCACATCATTTCTTCGAGAAACTGGGTTGTTAAAAAGTTGCTGTGGTAAGAATCAAGTATTACACAAAACAAAATCCAGGCCAGGCACAGTGGCACATGCCTGTAGTCCTAGCTACTCAGGAGGCTAAGGAAGGAGCATCACTTGAGCCAGGGAGTTCAAGGTGGCAATGAGCTATAACCACACCACTGTACTCCAGCTTGGATGACTGAGGGAGACTCTGTCTTGGGGGGGGGGGGGGGATTCCATATAAATAAGAAATGAGAGTGTTAATGTCTCATCTGATTCAAGGTTTGAGAAATTGTGCAGTGTCTAACAGGCATAAGCATCCTAATAGTAATTGTGAATATTTAACAATGAATTCTTGTATTTTCTATTTAAGTGTCTTATTTTTCCAAATGGCTGAGTTGCTTGGACCTAGCTACCTAATAAACAGAACTGTTAGACATTTCTTTTGACCTAGGCAGCACTGGGAAAATGTTACTGAGACATTAAAGGCACTGAGAAAATTTATGAACCTCTGCAACAGAATAGTTTTATGAACACAGTACACATTCAATACCTAGGGTTAAATGAATTAATGAGTGAACAATAAATATCTTGTAGTAGTAATTCCTAACATCTATCTCTTAGTGTAGCTTCCTCAATACTTTTTATGGCATTATACTTATAAAATGACTTCTACTCCCCAGTTTGCTTTAGGGAGGAAAAAAATGTACTTTACTATTATCGTTCATTTTATAACATTATTAGAAGTTTACAAATTTAAATGTTCTAAGTGTTATTTATTCATTAATTATTATTGTATACCGACTGTGAACCACTGGCACAAATGCTAAGGACATGGATATCCTGCTCACAAGAAACTCAGTCTAGTGAAAGAAATATATACAAACCAAAATTACATTATATGTTTTTTAAAAAAATAAAGTTCCTCGAACAAAATGACCAACTTGACTTTTGAGGAAAAATAGGAAGGCTTCATTGAAGAAGTCATATCTAAGCTGGGTCTTAAAGGAGCAATTTTCTCAGTTTTACTTTCTTTGGGGTGGGAAAGGAACTTATAGAAAATAGAAAAAAATATATACAAATACTGCATAATACACAAAAACAATGAAAGTATCAGTGAAAAATACACGTGCCAAAAGGGTTGGGGTAAGGAGTGTACAAAGATACACCAGTTCTACATCAAAGGGACCAGAATCTCAAAATTTTCCCTTATGTTTCAGTTTTATTCTATAAGAAAGAGGACATCAGTAGAGATTTCTAAACAATTATATATATGACAAGAACAGCTTAAGTTTTTAGGAAGATTATTACAGCAGCTGAAATGAATCTTAAGAGAACCAAGGAAGACAGAACAAGACCAATTGTGGTATGCATGATGCCAGGCCACATGCAAGATTTCTCAGTCAATAAGAATGAGGAAAAAACTCAAGAGGTATCAACAGGTTTGTCGCTCTGAGGCTAGGATGAACAGGATCCATTGATCAAAACACAAAAATTGTTGTTTTGTCTAGTCTTAGAATAAACAAGAGTGAAGTATATATAACAAGTTACATTTTGGCTATATTAAACTCAAGAACCAAGAAGTAAGTAGTTGACAGGTAGTTGGAGATATGGTCAAGGAAATGAAAGTAGAGATCTAGGTTGCGATTGTAGACAAGAAGTGGATGAGATCACCTAAAGAAAGTCTTTAATGAAAGAATAAAAGAGAACCAAGGACAGTACTCAGGGAATACCAACATTTGAGTAGTGGGCAAAGAAGGAGGAGGAACCTGTGACAATAAAGAAAACAAAAAACAAAAAAATAACAAAAAGATTAGTCTATGTTGGGAAGAGAACTATCAGAATAATCCTGTGAAAGACAGATAAATCAAGAAGGATGAAGACATATACAATTTACAAAGAGCACATCAAATAACTTGAGACTCAATAAGAAGTTTGGTTCTAAATAGAGGAAAATAAAACAACAGCTAAATTGCTGAGGACAAAACATAGGAATAAAGCTTGACAGAAGTTTTGTTGTTTTGGCTTGTGGCACTCGGAGGAGTTAAAAATGTTTTTAAGAGGAGAGGACAGAATCAGTGCAGAGGAACTCCGGCCCCTCAGCTCACTAACTTCATCACCTTCAGTGGTTTCTCTTTTCCATTTTGACCAGTTTCATCTTATCACTATCATCGCTATATCCCTGAAATGTAGGTATACCCTTCTCTGATCACCTCTTATTATTCTAGCATACTCTACCACCTCACTATACCTCCTTTGACAACAATTAAGAATTTCAGTTCAATGACTGTTCTAATTATTTCCTAGTCTCAACAAACACTGTTTAGATTTTATGACCTATCACTTTGACTATTCACATTTCCTTCTATTATCCCATTTACCAAAATGCAACCAGCATGACCCTACCATAAACTTGTCAATACCCAGAATACTGATTGTACTTCAGAAATATACATAACTGGGTTCATAAAGCTAAGAATTCACAATCGTTATTCTCAAATGGACCTAACCTTGCCTGGCAAGCCTGTCCTTACTCTGTTCATCTTTCCTCTCCGCAATGGTGTTGTTGTTCAATGCTTTCCTCCTACCACTCCGATTTCACCTTCTCCCCCCATTTCAGGAGCAGAAGATGATGTCACCACATATTTCACAGAGAAAGCAGAAGCCAACAGTCAGGAATCCAACATCCCTTTACCAAATATGTAAAACTGATTCTACACTTACTCTTTTTTCTCCTTCACTTCCATTATAATGTAAGAGAGACTCCTTGTATCAATTCAATCATCTGTGTTCCCATCTCTCCAGCTTTCTCGGAGATGTTGATTGTATCCCATCTTTCCTATGACTTTAATCTCTCTTTCTAATGGCTCTTTCACATTCACATTTAAACGTCTCTTCCATCTGAACCCTGCAACTTGTCTTTTCATCTACCTCTCCCCTGCCCAACAACAGCCAAAACTGAAATAGCTTTCTTACCGTCACTTTTTTTTCCTAGCCTACCATTCACAATCCTACTTTCATCCAGCCCAACTAGTCTTCTATAAATATTCTCATTAAGGTTATAAATGACCTCCTTTGTAGCTAAAGACAGCAAATTATCTATAGGCTCTAGCTTACCTGATATCTCAGCAGCATTCCACAGTTTATCATCCCTCCCTATTTAGTGTTGTTACTCTAGCCATGCCTTCTCAGTCTCTTTTGCAGACTTTTCCTCCTCTACTCGAACCTAATTGGCACATTGTTCAGGGCTCTGTCCTAGGCCTCTGAGCCTGCTACACACTCCCCTAGGTAATTTCATCCCCTCCACAGGTAAATGATACCTTCTGAATCTGTCTTCAGCTCTGCCTTGTATCTTAGCTCCAAAATCTACATAGTTGATGGTCTACCAGTATCTCAGATGTCTCACAGGTACCCCAAATATAACTTGTTCAAAATTAAACTTATCCTCTCCTCCCTACACCACCACAGTTAAAAGTGACCTTTATCTCTCACCATATACAAAAATCAACTCTAAATCAATTAAAGACTTAAATGCAAGACTCAAAACTATAAAACTATTAGAAGAAAACCTAAGGGAAACATTTCAGGGCATTGGTCTGGAAAAGAGTCTATGAAAATACCTCAAAAGCACAGGCAACAAAAGCAAAAATGGACAAATGGGATTATATCAAACTAAAAAGCTTCTGCACAGCCAAGGAAACAATCAACAGAGTGAAAAGAAAATCTGCAGAATGGGGAAAATACTTGTAAAGTATACATCTGACAGAGGATTAATATCCAGAATACACAAGAAACTCAAACAACTTAACAGTAAAATAATAATCCCTTTTTAAAATGGGCAAATGATCTAAATAGACATTTCTCAAAAGACATACAAATGGCCAAAATATATGGAAAAAATGTTCAACATCACTAATCATCAGGGAAATGCAAATCAAAACCACAATGAGTTATTCTCTTGGCCCAGTTAGAATGGCTATTATCAAAAAAACACAAAATAATAAATGCTGGCAAGGAAGTAGTGACAAGGGGAACTCTTATACACTGTTGGTGGGAATGTAAACTAGTACAACCATTATAGAGAATAGTATGGAAGTTACTCAAAAACCACAAATAAAACTATCATATGATCCAGCAATCCCACTACTGGGTATATATTAATATTTAAAAGAATGAAAATCAGTATATCAAAGAGATAACCTGCACCCCCATGTTTATTGCACCAGTAGTCACAAAAGCCAAGATATGGACTCACCCTAAGTGTCCATCAATGACTGAACAAAGAAAATATGGTATAAACACACAATGGAATGAAATCCTGTCATTCGCGCAACATGTATAAGCCTGGAGGACGTTATGTTAAGTCAAATAAGCCAGGAACAGCAAAATAAATACCACATGTTTTCAATCATATGCGGAAGCTAAAAAAGTTGATTTCATAGAAATAGAGAGTAGAAAAGTGGTTAGCAGAGGCTGGAAAGGGTAGTTGGGAGAAGGGGGATAGGCAGAGATTGGTTAAAGGACACAAAATTACAACCAGATAAGAGGAGTAAGTTTTAGTGTTCTATAGCATTGTAGGATGACTACAGTTAACAATAATTTATTATATATTTTCAGATAGCAAGAAGAGAGGATTTTGAATGTTCCCAACACAAAGAAATGATAAGTGTTTGAAGTAACAAATAGGCTAATTACTGATTTGATCACTATACATTGTATGTCTCAAAACATCACTGTGTACCCCATATATGTACAACTATTATGTGTCAACTAAAAACAAAATTTTTAAGGGTTTCTCCTTTAATGTTCTCAATCTCAGGAGATAAGGGATAAGGAGTCTATCTAGGAGCTGGGAATTATCCTCAATTGACACGTCTAGCTTCCACCAACCTCATTAATCATTCCCTGTTACTCTTTAAATATCCACTTTTTATTGTGGTAAAAAAAAAATCTCACAAACATCTAATCAGACTTCTAGATATAACTGCCACTGTATAACAATAAAACAGGTAAATATAGGAAATACCATATCATGTTAAATGACAGAATAAGGATGCAATAATCAGAATTCAGAATATGACAAATTTTACAAGACAACTAGGTTTTTTCCATAGATAAATGGAAAGAAGACAAAAAAGAAAAACACACACAGGGAGAAGAATCTGTAGATAAAAAGAGAGATAAGAGAGTTATCAACTAAATATAATGAATAGATCTTATTTTAATCTTGATTCAAACAGAATAACCAATACAGGAAATGACTGGAAAAATTTAAGCACTGACTAGGTATTAGATAATCTTAGGAAATGGCATACTACATTAAGGTATGATGATTATCTTTGAAAAAGTCCTCACATTTAAGAGATAAATATCTGTAAGTAAAACAGTATATACAATTTACTTTAAAATAATTGGGGGCAGGCGGGGGGAGCGGGGGGGAGTATAGACAAAACAACAAAACAAGATCGTCAATAGGTTAATAACTGCCAGGGCTATGTGATGGTCACATGGGGGTTCATTATATTCTTTTCTCTACTTTTACATATTAAGTTTCCCACAGTAAAGTCAAATGTCTGTGTGCGGGAATACACATAAACAATTTTTTATTTCTCTATATCTCCACTGCATCACTGTACTACAAGTCACTAATATCCCTTGCCTTAGCTATTGCAACAGTCAATTATCCAGTCTTCCCAGAATCATGCTTGCCTGCCCCAAATAATTTCTCTACATTGTAACTGCAGCCTGAGTAATCTTTTGTAAATAATAAAAACAGCCAAGACATATTGAGTATCCATTTGTGAACTAAAAATAAAATCCTAAACCCCTCTGCTAACTGAATGGACCACTCTCAGCCAAGGAGACCGCAGAAACACCTTAAAACTGAGTTCCCAATCATGACGGGATGGGAGAAATAAAGCACAATTACATGCATATGATTTCCCTTTGTAAATATTCATAACTCCTCCTGCAGCCTGTTGAGTACGTATATTTGAGCACCCCATTCAGTATAAAATCCTCTTCCCTTCTGTCTCTTCTTTGAAGTACCTGTGCCTGGCTTCTGGCCGGGGCTCTGCTTCCCAACCTATTGGCACGGCTGCCAAACAGGTTGCTACCCTTTATAAGGAATAAAGCTCTCCTTTTTCCAAAGTATGAGCCTTGTCAATTCCCTTTTTAGAACACAAATATAGAACACAAATTTGTTAATTTGTTAACACATTATGTACAAAGAACTACAGTATAACAATTTTTTTTTTTGAGATAGAGTCTTGCTCTGTTGCCCAGGCTAGAGTGCAGTGGCATCATCACAGCTCTTTGTAACCTCTGGGCTCAAGCAATTCTCCTGCCTCAGATCTCCAAGTAGCTGGGACTACAGGCACACGCCAACACACTAGGCTAATTTTTCTATCTTTTGTAGAGACCAGGTCTCACTCTTGCTCAAGCTGGTCTTGACCTCCTGACCTCAAGCAATCCTACTGCCTTGGCCTCCCAGAGTGCTAGGATTACAGGCATGAGCCACCGCACTCAGTCAACAATTTCTTTATAGGCATTAGCTCATTAAGCCTCACAACAATCCTGAAGCACTAATATCTCCATTTTACAGATGAAGAAATTGAAAATCAGAAAGGTTAAGTCACTGAATGATTTCACAAAATTAGAAATCAGCACAGTCAGAATTCAAATCCAAACAGGCAGGCTTTGATACTTGTGCTTTCAAGCACTAAAATTATTCCTCTAGTTAAACCCATTAATACTACCCACAGGGTAAAGTTCAAGTTCTTTAACATGGCCTAACAATACTTTCAACGCTCTTTCCTGGCCTATCATCCAGCCTCCTCACTTCTGTCCACCTCATTCTTTATGCTTCAGGCACACTGGTTGTGTAATTCCAGTCTCCCTCATACTTTAAACATCCCCGCTTATTGGGGCCTCTGCCTAAAATAACTCGGACTGCACACCTCACCCAGCTAATTCCTATTTTATTCTTCAAGCCTCAGCTTAAAGATTTACACCTCAAGGACTTTCCTGAATGCTCACACTAGGTTAGCTACTACTTGATACATGCTGAGAGTATCCTCTGCTTTCCTTTTTCTAACCCACTTGTGATTATTTCTTCAATGTCTTCTTTTCCACCACATTATAATAGCCTTGAAGTCAGGGAAGATATTTTTCTTATTTACCACTGTACTCTCAGTGCTTGGCAAAGTTGTTGACACATGATAGTTGCTCATTAATGAATAAATTATGAGACAAGGGAAGAAAAGAAGTACAAAAGAGAATATTTGCAAATTAGGCAAAGTCAATATCAAAAAATAAGATGATAAAGGTCAGAATAGTATTTACTTTTTGGTGAGGCTGAAGTGGTGAATGTTGGAGCAAGCACAAGGAAAGCTTCTGGGTACTAGATTTGTTCTATATCTTGAACTGTCAAGATTACAGTCACAAAAATTATTCCAACTGTACAATTAAGACTTACATACTTCACTGTATATAGTTATACCTCAATGAAAAGAGTCAAGGAGAGGAAAGAGTAGGAAGGAGAAATGGAAAAAGAAAAAGAGGAAAAAAGAGAGCAGGACTTCCAGATGGCATAAGCTTCCAAAAGAAGAGAAAGGATACGGGTTTGAATAAAGATGGGAGGAGAATATCTCTGGATGCAGCAATGTGGAGGTCAGAGAAAGCCAATACCACTGAAGGCCTTCAAGGGGGTGTGGAAAAGTAAACACTGCTCACTTGAAAGGGCAAAAATTTTCCTCTTGGGGGGGAAAAGCAGACTTAAAGCGACAGGGAAGGGGGCCACAGAGAAAAAGATGTTTCTATTGTGAAGAGGTGGAGGGGCCGGGCGGAGTGGCGCACGCCTGTAATCCTAGCACTCTGGGAGGCCGAGACGGGAGGGTCATTTGAGCTCAGGAGTCCCAGACCAGCCTGAGCAAGAGCGAAACCCCATCTCTACTAAAAATAGGAAGAAATTAGCTGGACAACTAAAATATATACAAAAAATTAGCCGGGCATGGTGGTGCATGCCTGCAGTCCCAGCTACTCGGAAGGCTGAGGCACTTGAGCCCACAGAGTTTGAGGCTGCTATGAGCTAGGCTGATGCCACTGCACTTCTACCCAGGCAACAGAGTGAGACTCCGTCTCAAAAAAAAAAAAAGAAGTTGAGGGTATTAGGTCTATAATAAAGTGAAATTACAGAGGGCACAATCATTGAACAAATTAATTTTTGAAAGAAAATCTTATTTATTTACACAAATCATAAAAACATACCTTTGTTGCATATGTAGGTTTTTCTATTGCTTCATCACCAATGAAGAAGTCTAGGTCATCAACACCTTTCATCACCCTCCTTTGCGCCTGATCACCCACTTTTGCTGACTCCTTAATAGCAATACCTTTAAAATAAGTTATTGAGACATGTAAAGAAATTCGTTTTCTTCAAATGAGACAAACTTTCAACTTATACTTCCTCCATTATAAAGTGTTATAAATCAAAATATGGCCTAGTATATTTAAAATGTCAAACCAGTGCACAAAGGTCATAAGAAACCAGTGATAAAATTCATTTTACACAGCGAAATCTCAACTTCCACTCAAAGACAAAGCTTCAAAAGCAGAAAGCCAAAAAAAGAAGTATTGCTGTGGGAATGTTTCAGTTACATTTTTTTAAAACTACGGAAGTTCTTGTTTGATTCTGAGTAAAATTATAATCCAAACAAGTACACATATGCGTGATGGACAATCAGAAAGAAAAAACTAAAAAACACTAATAAAAGAAAAAGAAAAACTTCAAGGAGAATTTTTAAAAACAAACTTTCTTCATATTTCTATGCTATTCACTGTTGTGTTCTAGTAATTTAAATATAACAGGGATCTGTTAAACTTTAATCACATATACAAAAGGAAATCTCAATTCATTTAGGTAAAATCTACAATCCCCCCTTAAAGCATACAGTTCCAGAGCTAAACTTGTTATGTATTTTTTAATTAAGTTATAAATTTCTGAATCTTTCAAGTTCTTCATTCAAAATAATTAACTCAATGTACTTAAATTGATCTGGCATTCAACTGTTAGTTTCATTTAATAACAGTTATACCGTAAGAAGGTGGGTAGAAAATAACTGAAAACAAATTTTAAATCCACAGTCTTCTAAATGTTAGAAACTCTCTCCAGTAATTTATTTATAATGTGCATAGACATCCAGATGGCTCATTATAAATTTCCTGAAAAATAAAGATATATGAAAATAACTTCAAACCGTATCTGTATAGTTTTTCCAGATCATATATTTATATTCATCAGTAAGAAACAGTGGCAATGTCTGTATCTGCTGATTACAAACACTGCATCTGCAGCATTAAAACTGGGTGGGTGGCCGGGCGTGGTGGCTCACGCCTGTAATCCTAGCACTCTGGGAGGCTGAGGCAGGAGGATCGTTTGAGCTCAGGAGTTTGAGACCAGCCTGAGCAAGAGCGAGACCCCGTCTCTACTAAAAATGGAAAGAAATGATCTGGACAGCTAAAAATATATAGAAAAAATTAGCCAGGCATGGTGGCACATGCCTGTAGTCCCAGCTACCTGTGAGGCTGAGGCAGGAGGATCGCTTGAGCCCAGGAGTTTGAGGTTGCTGTGAGCTAGGCTGATGCCACGGCACTCTAGCCCAGGCAACAGAGTGAGACTCTGTCTCAAAAAAAAATACTGGGTGGGTGGAAAAATAAACTAAAAAATCAAAAGCTTCCTTATAGTAGGCAAATGAATTTTAACATGCTGTAAATTCATAATAACAACAACAAAAAAAACCCCAAAAACTGCATATTTTGGCAGAGGGATGAAATAAACAATGAATTCAACAATGATGAGATCCTAAAGTTCAAAAGGTCAAGATTACACTGGCCTCCAACAAAGACTTAAAACAGCCATTTAAGAATATAACCAAAACCGGGCCGGGCGTGGTGGCTCACGCCTGTAATCCTAGCACTCTGGGAGGCCGAGGCGGGTGGATCGCTCGAGGTCAGGAGTTCAAGACCAGCCTGAGCAAGAGCCAGACCCAGTCTCTACTAAAAATAGAAAGAAATTATCTGGCCAACTAAAATAAATATAGAAAAAAAAAATTAGCCGGGCATGGTGGCGCATGCCTGTAGTCCCAGCTACTAGGGAGACTTTTGCAGGAGGATCGCTTAAGCCCAGGAGTTTGAGGTTGCTGTGAGCTAGGCTGACACCATGGCACTCACTCTAGCCTGGGCAACAGAGCGAGACTCTGTCTCAAAAAAAAAAAAAAAAGAATATAACCAAAACCAAATTTTGCAAAGTTGGCAGAAACACTTCAGTAATCTCCTGAAATAAACACTTGATCACAATGTAATGCCTTACAAAAGATTATAAATTAAGAGATTACAAAATAAGCACTGCCGTGGGCTAAATTGTGCCCCCCCAAAAAAAAAAAATATGTTGAAGTCCTAATCCCCACTACCTTAGAATATGCCCTTTTTGAAACAGGGTTTCTGAGTTAAAATAAGGTTATCAGGGTGGCCCCTAATCCAATATGACTAGTATCCTTATAAAAAGGGGAAATTTGGACACAGAAAAACACACACAGAATGATGATGATGTGAAGACACAATGCAAGAAGACAGCTGTGTGACTGGAGTGATATTATCTACCAGCCTAGAAACACCAAGGATCCTGAGGAAACATCAGAAGCTAGAAGAGGCGAGGAAGGTTTGAGCTGTCAGCCAGGGTGTGGCTCTGCTAACACGTTGATTTTGTACTTCTAGACTCCAGAATTCTAAGTTTGTTGTTGTTTTTTGTTTTGTTTTGCTTTTTGAGACAGGGTCTCTCTCTGTCAGCTGGGCTAGAGTATAGTGGCATCATCATAGCTCATTACAACCTCAAAGTCCTGGGCTCAAGCAATCCTCCTGCCTCAGCTTCCCAAGTAGCTAGAACTACAGGTATGCGCCATTACACCCGGCTAATTTTTCTATTTTTTGTAGAGATGGGGTCTTGCTCTTGCTCAGGCTAGTCTCAAACTTCTGGCCTCAAGCAACCCTCCTGGTCTTGGCCTCCCCAAGTGCTAGGATTACAGGAGTGAGTTTATGGTACTTTGTTACAGCAGCCTGAGGAAACTCATACACAATGGTCTAATACTAAATTCAAACACACCTAAAGTCAACTACTGGCCCACAGAAGTACTTCCACATTAATTAGCAAAAAGAGTCAATATTCGTGACTAGATTCTTAAAATAGACAGAAAAGGACTAATATTTTGATATATAAATGTGGGGAAAAACGTAAAGAAAAGCAAACCTGTCCTTCAGTATAGGAAAAAAATATGTGTGAATAAAATAGTTTTTAAAAGGCAATAGTACCACCAAAGCAAGACCACTATACTCACATGTATGAACTATTTCATCAGTGTCACCTAAAATCCATTCTAGGTATCTAAAAAGTATTAAATTTAGGTAGTAGCCTAAATTCTTACATAATCAATTCCTAGAAAGTATGCCAAAAAATTAGACGTGCAAAAGGCAAATAGGTTTGTTTCTACAAAGTGAAAAAGTGGATGAAAGCCCTAAATACAATTCCCCTTTCAGGTATAATTTTGACAATGTATTTCTCTTATTTCACACATTTAATATTGTTCCTGCTATGCAAATGACAAAACAGTTGAGCTGACTTGTGTCCAAGGAATGTTTAATTGAGACCAAAGATCTGCAGTTTTCAGCAAGCCTAACAATTCCTACCTTACTCTCAATTTCACTGATTGTGAAGCCTAAGCTGCTCTCAATATTCTCTGCATGTTCGTTTCACCATCTCCTTATTTTCATAAATAACAATCTAATACACAAAAAAATTCTGTCACATAAATACCACTATGAAAAACTAATGATACTCCCAAAATTAAACCAAGAGTTAGGACCACCACGCAGAGGCGCAAAAGGTTAGTCATCTGATGTGCAAAAGTCTTAATTTGGCAGTAAGACAAGTAGATCAAAGATGTTACTATATTATGTACAAAAATAATGAATTGTTTGAAAGTCAAAAATACAAAAGTAGGTCCATCAAGGAGCAAACACATAACCTATGCTAACAAACTAGAGTTCTAACAAACAAAATGTCAAAGTATTTCTTTAAAATACTGAAAGATAGCTGACAGTCAGCTAAAGCAAAGTTAACAAAAATAGAACAAAAACACTCTTCTAAAGACATAATGTATGGGGACAGCATGGTTATGGGATATTAGAAAACAGGTGAGGTCAAAATTTCTAAAGATGACATGCCGTTCTTATTTTGAAACATGGGCATTCAATCAGAGATGTCAACAAGGTACAGGCTCTGCAAACAATAGTCATACCTACAAACCAAAGAACAGTCTTTGTAGGTGTATGATGGTGAATGCGTTACTTAATAATTAGTTACACCCACAGAGTTAAAAGCAATATCCTCAAAGCAGAAAACTGTTTAATTATCAGATAATTTGGTTCCCCTTTAAAAAAGATATTTACTAGATTTGGTAAGCACGGAGCTAAACCGAGAATTGAAATGAATGGTCACAGGTGCAGAAATGAGGCCACATTTAGACCTTGGTAAATCAGGTTTTTAAAATCGTATTTTAAATATTATAGAATGTTAAAACATTATTATTTCTTTCACTTTAATTACTAGGAAAGAGATCTTTAAATCCACTCATTTGTGGCTTAGAAGAAATACTTACAGGAAGGGATGATAAACTGTGGTTCCGTATTTCCAGCATATCCTAGTTTTGTATACCTGAAAAATAAAAAGAATTTTATAAAGATTTCACTAATATTTTAGTAATTGTAAATTTCATCCTTAGATTTCCATTTGTTAAAAAGCAAGCAAGATTCAATTGTAGGTAAATAATATACCAAATTCCATAGTTTCAGTTCATTTAACATCTATACTTTCAAAATTATATCAAAATTATAAATGCTCATAGCTTTTGAACAGAAATTTCACTTCAAGAAATTGATCTCACAGGGATATTTATACATGTGTGAAATAACATACAAACAAGGTCATTTGCTATAATCTTGCTCATAAAACAAAGAGATTGGAAATAACCTAAATTTCCATCAAACTGGAGAAACTAAGTATGCTAAATTTGTTTTTTTGCTGTTGTTGTTAATAACATATAGGTTTATTCTCAATCTAGACTTTTTTTTTTAAAGAGACAGGGTCTCACTCTGTTGTCCAGGCTATAGTACAGTGGTGCAGTCATAACTCATTGCAGCTTCAACCTCCTGGGCTCAAGTGATATGCCTGCCTCAGCTTCCCAAGTAGCTTAGACTACAGGCACACACTACCAAGCCTAGCTACGCTTTATTTATGCTATGGAATATTATGTACCTATAAAAAGAGATTGAAGAAGCTCTTTATGTACTGATATAAAACAATTTTCAAAATGTAATATGAACTGAACAAAGCAAGGTATAAATCAGGGAATCAAGTGTGGTATTAATACATTTATATAAAAGTAATAATGAGGGGTAAGAACATATAAAATATATTTGATTGTATAGGCACAAAACATCTCTGAACAAATATACAACAAATCAGTAATTTTAGTTGTCTCCAGAAAAGGGAATTTAATAAGTGATGGACAGGGATGAGTGGAAGATTTTTTAATTGCATATCGTTTCACACCATTCAAATGAATTACTATTTAAAAGTAAATATAATTTTTTAATGTTTTGCCACAGTGAATTTTTATTATTCTTATAATAAAATAACAATATAAATAATGATTAGAAACTATCTGGTTGTTAAGCATGAAATGTCCAATTTCCTTAAGTACTAAGTTTGACATTTGATATCACTGACATTTTACTTTGACACTTTTTGTTTTGCGGGGTTTTTTTTATTGTGAAGATACATCCTCAATCTTTCAAATGCATGTTTTGGCTTGTGATTATCTTTCAAATTCATTTTTAGAGCAATTTTTGTGAAACCATAGATATGTCAAAAATTTGTGTCATTTTCAAGTATGAGTTCCACTGTGGGACCAATGCAGCTCAGACAGTTCCAAATATCAATGAAATGTTTGGGAAGGATGTGGCTAATGAACACGCAGTACATCAATGGTTTGAGAGTTCCGTTCTGGTGATTTTAATTTTGAAAATGAGCCATGTGGGAGACCTGAAAAAAAGGATAATGATGACCTGAAAGCTGTAGTGGAAGCAAATCCATCTCAACCTATGTGTAAATTAACAGCAAGGTTTGACGTTACTATTCCAACAATGTTAGACCATCTGAAACAAATGGACAAGGTAAAAAAGCTGGATAGATGGGTACCACATGAATTAAACAAGTGTCAGAAGAAAATCATCTCGAAGCTTGCCTTTCTTTGCTGTCACAACATAAAGGCAAATCATTTCTACACCACATTGTGATGTGTGATGAAAAATGGATTCTTTTTGACAATCGCAAGCATTCGGCACAATGGCTGGATAAAGCCGAAGTGCCTAAATATAGTCCAAAACCGAATACTCATCAAAAAAAGCTAATGGTGTCTGTTTGGTGGTCCAGTACTGGTACTACCCACTATAGATTCATGAAACCTGGTCAATCGATTACAAGGGATGTCTACTGCAACCAATTAGATGAAACGATGAAGATGCTTGAGATTAAGAAGCCAAGATTTGTCAACAGAGACAGGCCAATCCTCTTGCAAGGCCACAAAAAACACCACCACTCAAACTACAAAAGCTGGATGTGGAAACTGTCATCCCCCTTATTCACCAGACTTTGCACCAACTGACTACCACTTCTTCCAGGCTTTGGACCACTTCCTGCAAGGAAAAATATTAAATTCTCATCAAGCTGTGGAAAACACCTTTCACAATTGCATCGCCACTTGCTTTTTAGGCTTCTTCACTGCTGGCACAAACAAGCTACCACTAAGGTGGTAAAACTATGTGGATAGTTTAGGCACATATTTTGATTAATTGTACTGCTTCTTGTTTAAGACATACTAAACTTTTGATTCAAAATAGGACATTTCATATTTAATGACCTAATATTAAAAGCTGAGCTTTACTGTTAAAACAGCATGTGAGACCTACTTAGGAAATAGCTGGACACTTGTTGGCTATGTGGAAAAAGCTATTAACTATGAGCAGGCTTTAAAGAGAAAGTAACAATATTTTATATTATTCCATATTCAAACCTACTATTAAATAGTAGGCAGGCAAATTGCTGTTGACATTCTTGGACTCTAATAACATCTGCAGAATTTTTTTCTAATATAAAATGAAGAAAAAACAAAACCCTTCTGGGAGATGTTTTAGCCCCAAAACTAAGTTCAAGAATTGAGTGTACCAAATAGACTAAATCACTAAAAATAAGAGGAAACCATAAGCTGTTCAAAATGTGATACTGCTCTATTAACTAAACCCCTTCAAAGGTTTGCCACTGTTCACATTAAAAAAATAAAATAAAACTGCTTTGCAAGGCATACAAAAAAGTGCCTTTAATACTTGGTCCCTGACAACCTCTCCCAGCCTCCCTGACACCACATTAGACTCCCTGGCCATTAAAACTGTTGGCAGTTACTGAACAGTTCAACTCATTTCATGCCACTGAGACACTATTAACACTGTTCCTACTACATTAGATGCTCTCCTTCAGACCCCAAAGGCAACCATACTGCTCTTATTTATCCTGCAAAATTCAGGTTAAGTATCAACTGCCTCTGTATGAAAACTTTCAGAACCTCCCAAAATAGTTAACTACCTCTGTCCTTGTAAGTACAAATATTATTTAATAGTAATTTCTGAGTTTTGATTCCGTCATCTATAAAATTAGAAAATGTTAACTCAAGATTGCTGAGTATTAAATAAGATAACAAGGTAAAGCACTTAACACAGTACCTGGCACAAAGTATACACTTAATAAATGTCAACTCACATTCTCTCTAAATTTTCTATTCCTTCCATAATCACATAAAAGCCATGCAAATATCTGAACTTTTAAATAATTACGGTTATAATACAAATTATCCCTTTACCCATAAACCAAAATCAGTCTGTAGAAGACTCTCAGACTGTAGCTTGTATCTATTTTTATCACCCTTCTACCACCAAGTATTTTTTATTCTTCCAATCCAGTCTCTTATTAATGTAAAACCTTCAAATGTGGGGAAAAAAAAAACTCCTATAATAGATGGAGGTCAGCATGATTGAATAGCTCACACTCCACTGGTTTGCAGACAAAAAAATTAGAACTAATTGCTCAAATGCACAAAATCACCATCAACTGATGCGAATAATCTGTTCTCATTGAACTCATTGAAACTAACAGTAACTCAAGCTGAAATAAGAGTGTAGAATTAAAACAGTACCTGAAAAAGTACAGGCTATAGTGGCACTGACAGGAACTAGGGCCAACATCCCCCAGTGGTCTAATGGAACTAAATAGTATACTTTCATCCCCCAATGGACTAATGGAACTGAATAGTGTACTATACCTAAATAAAGACTTGCTCAATACAAGACAGTCTAAAACTGTCTAAACCAAAACACTCTACCTGAAAGTCTACTACTGTCTGACCAATATTTAGTGAAAGAATACCTAATTATTCCTCAGTCTGACCCTTCATATTAATCCCTCCACTTTTATTCTCATATGTCACCACAGCAGTTCAAATTCCTATACCTTAAAACAACATGCAACAGAATTTCCAACTCTGCAACTCCTACAAAGGAGAACAGTATAATATCACTAAAAATCAATGTTGTAAGGGGGAAAAAAAGCAGAAGCTTATTCTTCTGCTCTCACACAACAATCAACACATAAGATTTCCTGATCAAATGTGTAAGGGGTTTTTCCCACCAACAAGCAAGCCATCAACTCTGCAATGGGTGTCCTCTAATTCAATTCCAACACTATCTACCTAGAGACAGCATCAGATCTCACAGGTTGAGGGCTCAGTCCCCAAGACTGCCCCTCTCCTTCAGACACCAGTCGCAAGTCCAGGCCCCCATAATATCTGAGTAACTGGCTTCAAAAGTTCGGGTTCCCACAACCTCCTCTTTGGGTCCGATTAATTTGCTAAAGCAACCCACAGAACACAGGGAAATGGTTAGGTTTACTGGTTTATTATAAAGGACATTACAAAGGATATAGAACAGATGCTTAGGGTGAGGTATTACCCTCCATGTGTTCACCTCTCTAGAAGCTCCCTCTGAACCCTGCCTGTCCTTTTGGGTTTTTAAGGAGGCTTCATGGCCTCGGCATGATGGATTAAACAAACCATTGGCCATTGGTGATCAACTTAACCTTCAGCTTCTCTCCCCTCCCTGGAGGTTAGGGAATGGGGATGAAAGCCTCATCCCCTCTAATCATGCCTTGGTCTTTCGGGTGACCAGCCCCATCCTGAAGCTACCTTGGTGCTGCCAGCCATCAGTCAACTCATTAGCATACAAAAAGATATCACTTTGGAGTTTCTAAGGATTTTAGGAATTGTCAGTCAGGAAAAAGGGTGGAAGACCAAATATATATTTTATAATATCACAATGCCTAACTCAAAAATCTTCAAATGATGCTCTACTGTCTACAGTAAGTACAAACTTGCTCCTGTTTGTATAAAATTATTCATTGTAAAATAATTCCTAAATTGCTCTCCAGATAAAAAATTATGTAATTCTCTGATTCCTTCAGGTGAATATTAAGGTTCTCCATAATCAGCTCCAATTTAACTTTACAAGCGTCTGCTACCACTTGCTTACATGAACCCAGATCCAAGCACACTGCACTTACTACTCACTTTTCCCCAATATGCCTTGGCTGGTCCTCCATGCAGTCTTTCCTAATCATTTTAACTATTAGTCATCCTTTCTTTCAATAAACTCTACATTTCAACCACTTGCTAAACATGTATACAAGCCTAATTGTTACTTTTATGTGTGAAATACCATCTTCTAAATAAGATAGAAAGATATTTGAAGTAGGGAACACACTGCAGTAGCAACTCTCTTTAGGAAACCTCCATTTAACCAGTTTACCAGACTGATCAAGACTCAGGACTCCATTTCTCGCCAAAATCAAATTCCCTAGGTTGAGCCAATTCATCAATGAATTATTCTCAAAATAACACCAAAAGAAGGATCTAATGAACTTAATACAAAACAGTGAATAGATAATCAAAACAAACAGGCTCTTCCCCAAAACAAAAATAATTGCATATAGCATCCAACTGTATGGATATACCATAACTTATTTAATCATTTCTAAATTTAAATTTTGCTATAGCAAAATAATTTTCTAAATTTGGGAGAACAAAAACCAAATATATTAATTACTGTTCTACTGCCTTAGGTTTATAATTTAAATGAATATCTCAAAAGAATAAAATCATGTAAAGTCTGTATATATTGGTTATACAGCCCATTAAATTACAATATTTGATAATGATCATAGAGAACAATTCTTAAGAGACGTGAAGGAAAATGTCCTAATTTACTTAACTTTACAAGTTGCTTAGACTAAAAACTAATTTGGCTCCTGGCTCAAAGAAAATGTCTGTGGGACAGGACACAATCTAAAAAATAAAGTCATATCCTAAAATCTAAAAAGTGTTTTGATGGCTCAACTACAAAAAGTCAACATCTTCTCCAACAGAGAGCGAAGTGCTAAATGACAAAAAATAAGAAAATCGCTCTTTAAAACCACTGGCTTTATACCATCAGCACACTTTAACATTTGAAAGAGTTTTTGTTAGGTAGATAAGAGGAATTTCCAGGTCTCCTACGGATCAAAGTGGGTATTGCTGCGATTCACCCCCCTACAATGGGCTTTCAGAGAGGCTCATGGGAGATCTGCATGTGCAATAAGACTCAGGTCATGCAACTCCCAACTGTCCAAAGTGGTTCCAGGGTGATGTTTGAGCCACCAGGAGGTCTCAATTTGGGCACTATAAAACAAGAGGCAGAACATAACCAGCCCATTTTTTTGTGCCCTTCCTTTTGCTCTCCCTTTGCTGCAACAATGGGCGTGGTAATCATCTGTGGCATATTTATCATGCTCTGTAAACCTATATCTTGCTCTTGCCTTATAATCCCATCTTTCTCTCCTCAATAAACCTCATTTTCATGCTTGCCTTACTTTGGCATGTCTGGTCATTCTTCAGCCACGAACGCATCAAGAACCGACATTTCAGACTAAAACCTGAAATTCTGAAAACACTCAAAAAAAAAAATCACAAGAGTCGAAGTTCAGAGAATGAGTATATAGGAAATATATTGCAAGAATTTAAAAAAAAATCAGGACTGTAGAAATCTGAAGACTAAAACAGCACATTTTAATACATATATAAAAATAAAATATTTTAATGCTCACATAAGAGAAGGGATGAGAAACATTTAAGGAGAGAAAAGAGTAGAGATAAGAGGAAAAGGGTTTAGGAAGATCTGAAGGAAATGCTGGGCTAAGTCCAAAATGATAACCTGGGATAGTACACTCTCAACCCTTTTCACTTCAATGCACACAAAATACAAGGGCTGTCCGGAAACTAAGTATCCAGCCATGTAACTGTTCTTGTTATATTAACAATGGCTGGACACCTTCCGAACAGCCTTCATATGCTAATATTAGAAAAGCACATCCAAGTAAACTGGAGGGGATTTGGGTATAACTATAGGAGGTTTGTTTAAAAAACTTCATTTAAATTTTCTTTACATTATATAAGAAAAAGAAAAGATAAATTATTAAGAAAGATATTAAATACTAAATTTGTTTAAGATTTATTTCCAAATAAGAACTGTTCAAATGTAAACTAGCTTCCATAACCTAACAATGCTATCAAAATTTACACTTGAAATAACTACATATTATCCTTGATTAAGACATTTTTAGGAACTCTCCAGATTCTTGATAATCACCATAAAGAAACTTTGTACAAGCAGGTGGCAGAAGAGTTTCTCCTGCTTTTTCTCTAAAAGAAACTTCTCACAATTAACATTTGACATGTCAACTCTTTAAACTGTAATTTAAGTATGTAATCACTATATTTAAAAACTCTTGTTTTTCACTGATATCCAAGGTTCAAATTTTTTGTAATAATGCAAACAGATTTCAAATCAAACTATTTTCATATTATTTCCTTAAGCATACATATACGTTGCTCTCTAAAGAATGATGTTCTTCAGAATACCGATCAAATATTACAGTGAATCATTTTTAACCTTACTTGTCCAAAATAAACTTTTGCTTTGAATTCATAAATCCTACCAGTATAATTTATTTTTTCACAGCCCTTGCAATTTTCTGTTAAATTCTTCTGGGTATTCAAAAATGTCATTTATAAAAGTAACCTGCAAGCAAAGACAATACCTACCAGACTACTACAGAACAAACATGCAAAGAGGTACTCATTCTCTCTTCTCAAGGCCAGTCCCCAAAATCTAAATTGCCTTTAGCAAAAACTTCCTTTGGACAGCTAGTTCACACTTTGATCTCATTTCCTCCTATTAAGCTTTAAAAATGGAACTAAATAGCTTGGAGGTCTCTTAAATTTGTCATCTAGATTTAGTGACAAATTCAGACTTGGGACAAACTTTCTTATTTGAAAGTTATTTACCCAATCCATCCACAGATTCACGCAATTTCCACTAAAATCCCAGTGTTTTTTGCAAAAATAGAAAATCCACCCTAAAAATCATATGGAATCTTGAAATAGAAGCCAAAATAATCTTGAAAAAGAAGAACAAAGTTGGAGATCTCATACTTCCTAATTTCAAAACTTACTAAAAAGCTACAGTAACCAAAATGGTGTGATTCTGGTATAGAGACAGACATCCAGACAAATGTAATAGAACAGAGAGCCCAGAAATAAACCTTCACATATATAATCAAATGACTTTTGGCAAGGGTGCCGTAACTACTCAAACAGGGAAAGGACAGTCTTTTTAAAAAACGGTGTTGGGAAAAATGTATATCCACATACAAAAGAATGAAGCTGTACCTTTATCTTATACCACATACAAAAATTAACTCAAAATGGACCAAAAACCTACATATAAGAGATAAAACTATAAAACTCTTAGAAGAAAACACAGGATGAAAAGCTTCAAGATACTGAAGTTGGCTATGGTTTCCCAGATGTAACACCAAAAGCACAGGTAACAAAGGAAAGAGTTACACTTAACTTCCTCAAAATTAAAAGCTTTTGTGCATTGAAGGCCACTATCAATCAACACAGAGCAAAGGCAACCCAAGAAATGGCAGAAATTACTTGCACATCATTTATCTGATAAGGGATTAATATCCAGAAGAACTGTACTCAACAACAACAAAAGCCCAGTTAAAAAATGGGCAAAGGACTAAACTAGCTATTTATTTCTCCAGAGAAAGTATACAAATGGCCGATAAACACATGAAAAGATGTTCAACATCACTAATAATTAAGAAACAGAAATCAAAATCAGAATGAGATACCACGTCACACCCATTAGGATGGCTACTATCAAAAATACAGAAAATAACAAATGTTGGTGAGGCTGTAAAGAAATTGGAACCCTTTGTGTATAGCTGGTGGGAATGTAAAATGCTGGAGCCACTGTGGAAAACAGAATGGTGGTTCCTAAAAAAATTAAGCATAAAATTACCACATAATCCAGCAATTCCACTTCTGGATATGTACCCAAAAGAACTGAAAGGAAGAACTTGATCAGGTATTTGTACATGCATATTCATAGCAGTATTATTCACAATAGACAAAAGATGGAAGCAATCCAAGGGTCCATGGACAGGTGAATGGGTTAACAAAATGGAATATTATTCAACCCTAAAAAGGAAAGAAATTATGACATGTGCTACAACAAGGATGAACTTTGAAGACATTACACTAAGTAAAACAATCTAATTACAAAAGGACAATTAATGATTCCACTTACACAAGGTGTGGAGAAAAGTCAAATTCATAGAAACAGAAAGTAGAATGGTGGTTGCCAGAGACTGAGAGGTAGAGGAAATGGGGAGATGTTGATCAAAGGGTACAAACTTTCACCTATAAGACGAATAAGTACTAAACATCTAAGTTACAGCATAGTAACTATAATTAATAATGTACAGTACTGAACACTTGCATTTGTATCATTCTGTCTGAAATTTGCCTAAAGGGGTAGATCTTAAGTATTGTAACACACACAAAAAATGTTAACTATGTCAGGTAATCAATATGTTAATTAGCTTGGTTGTGAGAACCATGATACAGGGTATACTTATATCAAAACACCATGTTGTAGGCCGGGCGTGGTGGCTCATGCCTGTAATTCTAGCACTTGGGAGGCCAAGGCGGGCGGATCGTTTGAGCTCAGGAATTCGAGACCAGCCTGAGCAACAGCGAGACCCCGTCTCTACCAAAAAAATAGAAAGAAATTAGCTGGACAACTAAAAGTATATAGAAAAAATTAGCCAGGCATGATGGTGCATGCCTGTAGTCCTAGCTACTTGGGAGGCTGAGGCAGTAGGATTTCTTGAGCCCAGAAGTTTGAGGTTGCTGTGAGCTAGGCTGATGCCAATGGCACTCTAGCCAGGACAACAGAGTGAGACTCTGTCTCAAAAAAAAAAAAAAAAAAAAAAACAACACACCATGTTGTGTACCTTAAATATATACAATAAAAAAGAAAAGAAAAAATTCATTCTTTAGAACATATTAATAATTTTCATAACGTAATTCCCTGGCAAAAAACAGATGCAACACTTATACCCTACAAGCTTTTCATTGTCCTACAAAAACACTTGAAAATCAACAACAAAAACAAAACTAGATTGGGTCCAAAATATAAAACTGCAAAATCAAAATGAATATTTAACACAACATCTACAAAACTGAACACTGTGTCAACTAGTCAAATGCAGATCAACTTGAAAAAAAAAAATTGGCAAAATTAGTAGAATCCTAATGCCTCCCAACTTGCTATTCCTTAATTAATGATTTGTGTGTTGTGTGTTTATTTTTAATATTGCCTAAATTAATTTTTGTATTACCTTGAAATATCTCAAAAATACTTTCTAATTTTTGGTGTCAATGTAAAAACAGGGAAATTTACATATACGTGTAGAGCAAATATAAAACTACATATCAAGGACAATTCTAATATACAATGCTAGAACATATACAGTTTTTCTGGAACAGAAACACAAGAAAAAGTAAATTATAGTTATCTCCAGATAACAGGAGAAAGAGAAGGAAAAATTCTGTATTTTTTTTTTTTTTTTTTGAGTCAGAGTCTCACTCTGCTGCCCAGGCTAGAGTGCCATGGCGTCAGCCTAGCTCACAGCAACCTCAAACTCCTGGGCTCAAGCAATCCTCCTGCCATAGCCTCCCAAGTAGCTGGGACTACAGGCATGCACCATCGTGCCCGGCTAATTTTTCTATATATATTTTTAGCTGTCCATATAATTTCTTTCTATTTTTAGTAGAGGTGAGGTTTCGCTCTTGCTCAAGCTGGTCTCGAACTCCTGAGCTCAAACAATCTGCCCGCCTCGGCCTCCCAGAGAGCTAGGATTATAGGCATGAGCCACCGCGCCCAGCCAAGTTCTGCTTTTTAAATTTACATCATTCTGTTTTAAACTTTCTAACCATGCACCTGTATTACCTGTTTTTATTTCAAGGAATTTTCGAATATGTAACATGCCCATTATAAAAATTTTAATAGATAATACACAGGAAAAAAACTAAAGGATAAGTTTTCCTACCATGTCTATTCCTTAAGCCATCCAGTTGCCATCCCAAGAGTTAATCACTACCAAGTTTCTTAAGTATTCTAGAGATATTTCATGCATAGACATGCATATATATTACTTTAATTTAAAATATGTCATTGGGCTTATCTGGACAATTAAATTATGAATCCACTTATTTCTTTTCAGTTTCCTATACTGAGAAAAGAAAATATCATTTTCTAAATGATTTAATATAAGACACCATAAAATGAAAAAGGCAAAACTATCCTATCTAATTTTATGAAACACAAAAGGGCAATAAAACACTTTGAAAAACTAAACAAAAAATGTTTCTCTGTGGCCTAGCAAGCAAGTTAAATATATTGAAATTCTGACTATGACAATAATTTAAAAAAATCTACAGTGCTGATTTTGGCTGAGGGAGTAGTAAGGCACTTAGAAAAGGACTTACTTAGAGAAAGGAAGTAGAGGAAAGAATTCAAAAGCACTTTTGAAGCTATCAAAGTTATCAAAGCTATCAAAGACTAGAAGAATAGTAGTATAAATGTAATAGGTGAGGGGGAAGCTAGACTAGTAGAAATAGCAAAAGACAAATGAGTTTTAGACAAGAAATGGTTAAGTCTGCCATAACATAAATTTGCGGGGGGGGGGGGGGGGGGGGCCAGGGAGGAGAGGGTTTGGGGACAGTTATCAATCACACCCTTTAAGTGTTCACGTGAAAAGAAGAGTTACATGTCTGTCACCTTTTTTTTTTTAAGAGATATGGTCTTGTTGCCCAGGGTGGAGTGCAGTGGCTATTCACAGGCCCAATCATAACACACTGCAGCCTCAAAGTCCTGGCCTCAAGTGATCCTACTGCCTCAGCCTCCACCGTAGCTGGGATTACAGACACCCCCCACCGCACCTGGCACATCTCTCACTTTAAATCAAAAGCCAGAAATGATTAAGCTTAGTGAGGAAGGCATGTTAAAAGCCAGGACAGGCCAGCTAGGCCTCTTGTGCCAAACAGTTAGCCAAGCTGTGAATGGAAAGGAAAAGTTCTTGAAGGAAATTAAAAGTGCTACACCCAGGAACACACCAACAAGAAAAAAGCAAAACAGCCCTATTGCTGATATGGAAAAAGTTTGAGTAGTCTGGACGGAACATCAAACCAGCCACAATATTCCCTTAAGCCTAATTACCAAGACCCTAACTCTCTTCAATTCTACAAAGGCTGAAAGAGGTGAGGAAGCTGCAGGAAAAAAAAGTTGGAAGCTAGCAAACATTGGTTCATAAGGTTTAAGGAAAGAAGCCATCTCTATAACATCCAAAGTACAAGGTGAAACAGCAAGTACTGATGTAGAAAGTGAAGCAAGTTATCCAGAAGATCTAGCTAAGGTAACTGATGACGTTGGCTACAATCAACAAGAGATTTTCAATGTATATGAAACAGCCTTATACTGGAAAAAGATGCCATCTTAGACTTTCATAGCTAAAAAGGAGAAGTCAATGCCTGGCTTCAAAGGACAAGCTCTCTTATTAGGAGCTAATGCAACCTGTAATTTGAATGGAAGCCAATGTTCATGTACAATTCCAAAAATCCTAGGGTCATTAAGAATGATGCTAAATCTACTCTGCCTCTGGTCTATAAATGGAATGACAAAGCCTAGATGACAGAACATCTGTTTTCAACATCATTTACTGAATATTTTAAGCCCATTGTTGAGACAAAAGAAAAGATCCCTGTCAAAATATTATTGCTCACTGACAATGCAC
This sequence comes from Lemur catta, assembly GCF_020740605.2. Taxonomy (NCBI): domain Eukaryota; kingdom Metazoa; phylum Chordata; class Mammalia; order Primates; family Lemuridae; genus Lemur; species Lemur catta. Next base: position 87,712,687 of record NC_059135.1, on the reverse strand, counting down.
CTGGTCACCCAAGAGCTCTGAGAGAGATGTACAAGATTAATGTTTTCTTTCATGCCTGCTAACACAATATCCATTCTATAGATTAAGGAGTCATTTTGATTTCCTATGTCATATTATTTAAGAAATACTTAGAAATACTTTCTAAGTCATATTATTTAAGAAATTTTATAAAGCTGTAGCTGCCATAGACAGTGATTCCTCTGACAGATGTGAGCATATTGAAAACCTTCTGAAAAGGATTCTCCATTCTACATAACATTAAGAACATTTGTGATTTACGAGAAGAGGTCAAAATATCAACATTAACAGGAGTCTGGAAGAAGTTGATTCTAATTGGCATGGATGACTTTGAGAGGTTAAAGACTTCAGCGGAGGAAGTAACTGCAGATGTGGGGGAAACAGCAAGAGAACTAGAATTAGAAGTGGAGCCTGAAGGTAGAACCGAATTGCTGCAATCTTATGATAAAACTTCATGCTTTTCATCTATAAACAAAAGAAAGTGGTCTCTCAGGATGGAATCTACTCCTACAGAAGATGCTATGAACACTGTTGAAATAACAAAAAATTTAGAATATTACATAAACTTAGTTGATAAAGCAGCGGCAGGGTTTGAGAGGACTAACTACAATTTTCAAAGTGCTACTGTGAGATAAAATGCTGTCAAATAGCAGCACATGCTCCAGAGAAATCTTTCGTGAAAGGAAAAGTCCATCAATGTAACAAATTCATTGTTGTCTTATTTTAAGAAACTATCACAGCCACCCCACCCTTCAGCAACCACCACCCTGATCAGTCAGCAGCCATCAACACTGAGGCAAGAGCAAAAAGATTAAGACTTGCTGAAGACTCAGACAGATCACTGTTAGTATATTTTAGCAATAAAGCATTTTTTAATTAAGGTTATGTACATTGTTTTGTAAACATAATGCTACTGAATATACTGAATACTCAAAAATTAACTATGACACAGTGTAAACATAACTTTTATAGGCACTGGGAAACCAAAAAATTCATGTGGCTTACTTTATTGGGATGTTTGCTTTACTGCAGTGGTCTGGAACAGAACCGAACCGGCAGTATCTCCAAGGTGTGCCTGTAGTTGACAGAGCGTACTTTGTGTATGTACTTAATACAGTGGTTTGTATTTCTTTTTACTTTGAAAAATATCTCACATCAAAGAAGCTATTTAATATTAAAAGATACTAATAGGTTACTAATACTGAACCACTAAATGGGAACAGAATCTAAAAAAAAAAAAAAAATTTTTTTTCAAAAATAATCTGGAATAAAAAGCTATAATAAAAATCATGCCAGAAAAAAACTAACATGTTATTACTCTGAATACGGTATATGACCCTGTAGCCCACATAAGAGACAAATGGCACTCATATTTTAACTTTCAATATTTCAACAATTTGAAACCATACAACAAAATGAATACAAGACCCTAGAACTTTAGGATAGAATAAATCTTACTGATCTAGCGTAACTTATTTTCCAAAATTTCTTAGTACTGACAATCACTAAAGTTGAAAGAATTCTACCCTAATACAATGACCTGCTTCTACCTTTACCATATCATAAAAATAAAGTATGTCATGTGTAATTTTTACGTAAGATATAATTAGCAATCTTAAACGAAAATGGAGGTTTACAAATTAATCCCAATGCTTACTCACATAATATTTCAATTTTCAGTTTAGCCATGGCTTTCTTTCTACTATACCAAAGCTCAAAAAGGTAATCTGGTATTAGGAAATTTTAGAATAAGAATGTAGTGGCTAATTCACAGGGAAATTTGCCAAGTAGAATAAGACAGTATTACCTATAAAACTGTTTGAAACAATTGTTTAAAAAACTTCTCCAGTTCCCTCCAATGTTTTTCTCATTACATGCAAGTCAGTGTTTAAACTGACACAAAAAGACTGATAGACTGTTAAGTGGAAGAACCTGGACTCTTCTTTGTGTCAACAGAAACAACATTCTCCCAGGCCTTTCAAGCCTAAACCTTAAAATTTTAACTCCTTTTCACTAGTGAGGAGAAAAGAACATAGACCTTGGAATCACAATGACATGAGTGAAATGCTTGTTCCACCATCTACTAGCCTGTGATTCTGTGATCGTAGACTTTATTCCTAATGCATAAGAAATAAAACTAAATTCACAAGGTTGTCAAAAGGATTAAAGGAGATAACAGTGGATGGCATTTACTAAGTATTCTGTAAACATTTCCTTCCTCAGATGATTTTCCTCTATCCATAGGCCTTCTTTTATACCTGTATCCATTCCTTTAATTATTCCTTCAAAGATTCTTAACAATGTTTTCCCACCCCCTTTGTTACTACATCACTCTAACTATCACCCACTAAAGTCAAAGATTACAGCAATCAATACTTGCCCCATGGAAGAAGCCAGTCACAAAAGGCCACAAATTGTATGATTCCCTTTATATGAAATGGCCAAAATGGACAAATCCATAAAGACATAAACTAAATTAGCATTTGCCAAGGGTTGAGGGTAGAGCGGTTTCTTTCTGGGGTGATGAAAATGTTCTAAAATTGACTGGATTCTAATCAATGATGTCAACTAAAATAAAATAAAACTGAAGGGAGATGGTTGCACAGTCTTGTGAATATACTAAAAACCACTCAATAATACACATTACAAGGGTAAATTTTATGGTATGTGAGTTACATCTCAATAAAGCTATTTAAAATAGAATAAAATACTAGACCCAGACTAATACTGCATAAATTTAACTTTTATCACTCTTCTGCTTAATCATCTACACAACGTACTACTGCCCATCAAATCAATTCCAACCATTCTGCCCATTTAAAATCTTTCAAAAATAAGGCAAGATATAAATACATATACTACCTGCCATCCCATAGCTCCCAATAGAAAATCTCAATTCCAGGTAGTGTAATTTCATAACTGACCCCTCCCCCAAATATGATATAACTCCTCCCTGACTTCCCTTCATCAATAAAATATTTGCTAGGCATTATTAAACACTATGCACAAGACTATCACTTGGAGAGAAAACAAACTGAACAAAGAAGACACAATCATGGAGTTTTCAATTTAGCTCACTTACCTTACATTGCTGAAGTCTTCCTTCCCCTCTTTGATCTATCACATTCTATTTATGCTTTTCCAAGGATCTGATCAAGTTCAGCTCCTTCATAAACCATCCTCCAAACACTACAGCCCTATTAATCTCCCCCAAACAATTAAATACTAATAACCTATCCTTAATTATTTTACTATAATAGTTTAAGGTCCAGAACTATACTGTAAATCTCTAATATAAAATCATGCCCTAAAACAGCTGGGTACAATGAGTGGCATACGTCTGTAGTCCTAGCTATTTCAGAGGCTGAGGCAGGATAATCATTTGAGCCCAGGAGTTCAAGAATGGCCTAGGCAATATAGCGAGACCCCATCTCTATTAAAAAAAAAAAAAAAAAAATGCCTTAATTTTTTGTATATACCATAGTGTTTAGCATAAAACTGAGAATGAAATAAGTATTTGATTATTTCCTCAAGTTCTTCTATTTTTTGACTTTCATTTTTATTGTGTGTGGTCATTAATAAGCACACAATGCACAGTAAGTAATTAGAATAAGTAAAGGCATCAGTAGAGATTATTCATTTTCAAATTGCAGCTTCAGAAATATGTATGCATTCGTTTTGAAGTTCTTATTCATTTTCAAATTGCAGCTTCAGAAATATGTATGCATTCGTTTTGAAGTTCTGTGTAATTAGACATCATTTTCTTAATTGAGCTTTCCTGAGTTATTCAGCAATTGTCAGTTTTATCATGTTAGATACAATATATGTCCTCGCAATATTCAGATAACCAATAAATAATCTCATATCATTTAACTTTAATGTGTTACAGGTTAATAAAATCAATGAACTGGATACTAAGATCTCCCTGTATATCTCATATTTGTACTAAAATTCAAGTAGTTCTAGAGATTGATGTTTATTTTTTTAAGCAGGCATAAGATGAATAAACATTCTTAAAAACTGAGTTAACAATTCAACTATAGTCATTGAATAGCTCCGAACTAGGAGGCAATACAGCAACGGCTCTGGAATATGACTATGTCAGGGCTCAAATTCTAGATCTACTATTTAACTATACCTCATTTGCCTCATCATTAAAATGGGGGTTATATAATAGTATCTATTTTACAGAGTTTCTAAAAAGGTAATAACTAATTATCCCAACAACAAAACTTATAAAGGGTCTTGAAATGGCTGATTTGTATGCATCTCATTTAATAAGTCTTTAATAAATGAAATCCAAAGATTTAAATCTCTGAAACAATAGAAAAAGAATATTTCTTTTAAAAGAGCACTCATTTTATGAAGGTAATTGGTGCTGGCATCTACTGAGTGCAACTCCTTTTTAAAACTGCTTCTAAACTTGGTTTAAAATGTTATGTTGGGGAACATAAAATTAGTTTTCATTTGTGCCATAGAGTATGCCTCTGTATTACAAAACACCAAAGAATTCTGATGCACGTTTTATACCAGGCCTCAACCGAGACTACTTTCACTATAAATAACACACATTACGTTAGTCCAACTAAGAAGAAATTTCAATTACTGTAACTCATAAATGTGAACTCATAAGAAAACTTAAGAGAATTCAACAATACTACCAATTAATAATTAGGAACACCCCCCAAAAGACATTTCTCAACTCTGAACCTCTATTTCATTTGTAAATGAAAAGTAGATTAAATTATCTCTCAAAGTCCTTTTTCAGCTCTGTAATTCTGTATGAGTCATTAGGCACTTCCCTTAATTCACTAAAGCAAGTTTCACCAATACACATTAAATGCTATGTTTGTACCCTCAAAGTAACTGAATTTTAAAAATGCTTACAGTAGAAGAAAAACATTCTAAATTTAATTATAATAATCTCTAAAACTTCAAGTAAGCAAATACTATCATAGACCAATACCAAGAACATAGTTTCCATTTTTATAGTTTCAAACCAACCCTAAATTGTAAGGTCTTTCGCACCCAGTTCTCCTTCTAGGACTTTTATCCTCCTGATAGCAAACCCCTATTCACACTAAACACTGAAAATGGCATAAAGACACTCTTCTCAAGTGTATTGCATTTTCACAACAGGCAAGACAACTTAAAGCAAGAAGAAAATGTTTAAAGACGGAATGCTGAGCATCAGAACAGGTGAATATTCTTCTGCACTATGTATTAGGGGTGGGGAGAAGAGCAGAAGGGTAAAAGAATACATCTGGCTACACAATTCAAGCTATTCCTTTCCTGGTTTCAAGAAGTATGTAAGAATGACTTGAGTTTGAAACAACAGTCTGGAAAGGATTTTCAAGATCTTGAAACAAAATTATTAAAATCCTACAAAATGGTCCTTTAGAAAAACTAGATATTATTTGTCTTTTTGCTCTAGTATTAGTCAAGCTATGTACGTTTTATGATAAACGGCCATATAAAGTTATAAAACAACCAGCACACAAAGTAATATTAATTACTACCCTATTTTAAAGAACCACATTTAAAACATTAAGACAAAACTTCACCTTAACTCACACTGTCATCTAAAAATTCATGAATGTTTCAAGTGCTTGGTAAGCTATAGCACATATTTTTGTGGTGCCATTATTACTTAATTGCTTTGCTCTTGCTTCTTTATGTTAGGGCCCAACACAGATAGGTATTTAGTGCCCATCACAGATAAGCAGTATCATTAAAAAGGCTACAAATTCCAGCAGAATTATAGGAGAGCATTCAAATGTTTTCATTATGATGGAATTTTGTTTAGGGAAACATGTTGCTCAAAGCTACATTTTAACCATTCCACACTTCTGACCCTAGCCCAAGCATTTAGTGTTTCTACAAGCTGGAGGAGAGGGAGCATGCTGGACAAAGGAAATTTAGTCCTACCTTCACCTAGGGTTAGGGAACCAGCCTCCTCAAGGCCACATGTGGCCCTCCAGATCCCCAAGTGTACCCTTAGACAGAATCCAAACTTCACAGAACAAATCCCTTTACTAACTGTAAAGTTTGGATTCAGTCAAAAGGCTGTACTCAAGGATCCAGAAGGCCACATCATAGCTGATCAGTATAGCTGAAACCATAAGCCACATGTGCTCATTTTTCTTATTGTGATGCTCAAGAAGTTGGATCAGACTGGGTGCGGTGGCTCACGCCTGTAATCCTAGCACTCTGAGAGGCCGAGGCGGGAGGATCGTTTGAGCTCAGGAGTTCGAGACCAGCCTGAGCAACAGCGAGATTCTTCCCTACTAAAAATAAAAAGAAATTAGCTGGACAACTTAAAATATATATAGAAAAAATTAGCCAGGCATGGAGACACATGCCTGTAATCCCAGCTACTCGGGAGGCTGAGGCAGAAGGATTGCTTGAGCCCAGGAGTTTGAGGTTGCTGTGAGCTAGGCTGACACCATGGCACTCTAGCCTGGGCAACAGAGAGAGACTCTGTCTCAAAAAAAAAAAAAAAAAGAAGTTGGATCACATATCCATAATTTTTAAAAGATGGAACATTAATATTCAACCTTTCTGTTCTTTTCTCTTTCGATGTTCTCATTTATTATAGCATCAATTTATAAATTATAATGATGATTCCCAAGTCTCCACTTTCATTCCTAAAGTTCTTATATTTTTAATTTCCTCTAGGACATTTCTAATTACAGATCATCATTCCAAATGTAACAAATTCCAATTTTACTGAGTTTCTTAAAACCAACTCCCTTATTGTCCCAATCACTCAAGCTCACTATCTTGAAATATTCATTGATGCCTATTTACAATCCACCAAAATCAGCTGCCAAGTCCTAGCTACACCTCCTTCACAATCTCTCAAATCAGCAAAAATATTTTGACTGTGCAAAGAACTGTGGTAGGCAGGCCAAGGCCTGCAGGAGATAAGAAAATAAGCATAAGACACTGTGTTCCTTTCCTTAAGGACTTCAATTCAAAAAAGAGGGAGCTAACTGATTATTATAATAATTACAATGTATTGTGCTCTTACTATGTGCCAGGCACTGTGCTTTTCATGCATTATCTCAAGAGGGGGAAAAAAAAAACCCATAAGGTAAACACTATGATCTCCAAATTACAGACGAGAAAAATAAGACCTGCAGAGTTTGAAACGTATAAAGGCATACAGCTAGTGACAGACCATGAACTTAAAAACAGCTGACTACAAAGCCCTTGCTAACTATAAATAAACAACACAAAACAATATAACTGCCAGAAGAAAGGTACAAACAAAACAAAGAAGCAATTTTTTCCAAACTTACCTCTTCTGCTCCATCCCCACTGCCAATACCTGGTTTCAGAACTTCCGCAAAGCTGGTGCTGAGTGGGCTGCTTAAGAATCACCTAGAGAGCCCACTTAAATGAACAATCCTAGGCCCAACCCTTGAGATTCTAAGTCACTGGGTATGGGGTGTTTCTGATGTAGTTTTTTAAAACCATTCTCCTAATTTCTGTCCATTCATTTAACAAAAGATTTGAGTTCCTACTATGCACCCAAGCCCCATAACTTCATTCCAGATATCTCCCTATATCTGATCCTCCTGCATTCCATTCTGCAAATATTCTAAAGGCCCTGTTTTCAACATTTCACTCCTCTACTAGAGTATGTTTTTTACAAGTAAAATTTTTTACAAGTAAAATTTTTTACAATAAAACCTTCATTGTCATATAATGAACACCTGATACATAGGAGGTGCTCAATAAATGTGAGTTTCCTTTCACATTACAAAATCTAGATCCACATGTTATTACATAGTCCTCAATTCACAAAGGAGGGGAACAGTGCAAAACATCATGCTAAGAGGGCTAAACATAAAAGCAACTACTTTTCTCTTTCAGCTGTACATGCTTTTCCTTGTCCTTGGTAAAATGCTCTCCTGTGCATCTATCCAAATCCTTAAAAGGATACCTCAAATTCCTAAAACTTCTCGACCACAGTAATCTTTCTTTCCTTCTAATCTACTGTCTGGAAAGTAAATATCCTAACATTTGATTAAATGCAGTTTTCTACCTACCTCTAATTTGTTAATGATTTTAGCTCTTTTCTGATTAAGATTCTTGAGAGTAGATTATAGTATACATTTCATTATAATGCTAATTATACCAGAAGCCTCGATTTGACAACACCACTTTTTTTACCAGAGCAAGTGATCCATAAGTTACTTTGCTTTGTGCCTTCACTGCATCATAAATTAATTTCCCACCCCAAATCAAAAATATCTAAATGATTCAAATGTCAAAAGTTTATCCTCCTCATAAGGAGCCTTATGTAGTAGTAGAGTAGTGGCTCTGTACACTTATTTGCTATAATACCTTGGGGAAGCAGCTTAACCTCTCTAAGCTTAAATTTTCTTGTCTATAAAATGAAGATGATACTTATGAGTTGATGTGAAAAGTTAATGAGATAATATAAAGCATTTAGCACAGGGTCTGAGACATAATTCTTGATAAATGCTATTATTATCTCCTGAGAAACATAACCTAGAGAGTGAATTTTTTCTAGACATTAAATTTAAGCAAAGTAACAAGGAAGTAGTCTAGGAATTCACATAGCCAGGAAAAAAAAAAACTGAATCAAGTCAGAAAGATTACACAGAAAGGTTTCTCTAATCAACTGAATCAAATTCATAAGGCTAGGCTTTTTTTAAAGATTACTTTAAACCAGGAATAAAGAGAGTTAACTTTACTAACGAAAATAAAGCAACTTGTATACCCCTGAAAAGGGGGTCAAGAGGCCCCACAGTGTAACAAAAAGAACACAGGGCTTACATACAGAAGAACTTAGGTTCAAACAGCAGGATGAATCACCTGCTAACCAGATGGCATCAAAAAAGCAATTTCAATTCACTAATCCCACTAAAACAAAAATTTTCCACTTACACTAACTGGGTAATCGTAATGTAGAGACCTAGGAGGTGAATGCACTCTCTAAAGCAAAAAGGAATACACAAATTACAGGTGCACAGTCTGCATTTGGGAATCACAGTATGTAAAACTCCCTGTTAAGGCCATGCTTAGAGATGCTTACCTCGAGGGCCCAATCACTAAGATTTATCTTCTATGTGCTAATAAAACTGAAGGTGTAACTTTAGCATTTAACAGGCAACTGGAAAGACCAAAAAGACCAAAATAAATGAAACTCTAAAGGGGGAATTTCAGATTCTGACAAATGATAAAACATAGTGAGGTGGTTAGGGGACTCCTAGTTCCATTCACATCATAATGAATGTCCAGTTAACAACTTCTCCTTGTGTGGCCAGACCAATGTAATAACATGAAAATGTAATATTGTAATAACTGAAATACTAAACAAAAATATCCTAGATATAGATTGAACCCCTCTCCCTACTCCTACTTGCCACTCAGCCATGTTTTAAATGAGGTTGCCCTTTCAGAAAAGAGGTCACTTAAGGACAGTTAACCTCAATGAGCTATCAAAAATAACCAAAACTATTTCAAAAGGGGAAAAATGGAGACAGAAAAAGTAACATCCCACTTAAGATGTTTTGTTATTTATTAGGGCGACAATTATTTACACTATTTTTATTGACAACTCAATAATTTCTAAAGCATTAAGTATTAATTATGTAGCAGTATTTGTCACATTAACAACACACTTGAAGAGTCCTACTCACTCAGTCTACATCTAATTTTAAACTGACCCTAAATATAAAACTACACACCAATTAGACTAAGAGAAAAAGAAAGAAAAAAATGTACTGGTTCAGGGATATGAGACTGGATTAAGAAGAAACTAAACAAGCATCCATCAAAAAAATACACACGTTACAAGGCTAATCTAGGCTAGTGTTTTCCTAGGGAAAATATTAAGAAGTTGGCTGTTTCCCTCTACCTGACTGGGATTGTTAGAAACTGCCACACTGACTAAAGTAACGCCAATCAAGACTGAAGAAATTTTACATAGAGCAATTAAAGACTGAAGGACATACAATCCTTTAACAATCCTATTATAGATAATAAAAGAAAATAAAAGACTGGCAATCCACCCCTCACCACCCTCCCCCTCAAAAAAATTGAGAATGTTTTAAGGATGAAAGAGATGTAATCAGCACAGGCCAAAAAAAGAAAAGAAAAAATTCCAACATTTCAAAATAAGCAGTCAGTCTACATTAAAATACAGGCAGTCTACTCTCTATTTAAGTACAGAGTGTGGTGTAACTGTCTAAAATGTGTCTATTAATACAAAAGGAACAATCACTTTAAAGCCATCCTATATTTTAGTAAACTACACTACAGCTTTATCATAAACTACTTGCAAATTAAGGACATTCCCTTATACCTCTATACCTTCCTTCCTGCTTCAAGATACTGTCACAGAATGAACATATATAACTTAAATTAATTGATTTTCCAGGGTGCTTCACTTCTCCTCTCCCCGTGGAACACAACTACAGTTTAAGTTCACATAAATTGATACTTAGCACCGGTAATTCAGTCTCTTTAAAACCTGTTTAATTTTGAAAGTTCTAATAAGATGTGTTCAGGTTGAAAACTAAAAACTACCTTATAAGGGTATAAAAGATTGAAAGCAGGAAGCGGCTTTGACAAAACTAAGGAAGTTGCAGCGCGCTTGCTCACTGGGGGACTTTTTTGAGGCTAGAGAAGTAACACATGACATCTTTCTCTCTCGAATTAAAATGTGACTTGGTTCACTGGTAAAAACGAAGAGGGAGATGGAAATGACCGGGAGTCGAAAAGAGAAGGTGGGTGGTCAAATGAAAGCCCCACTCTAGGTTCCCATTTTCAGAGACCGATCCTTCCCTTTCCCCACCCACACCCTGGGCAATGTGGTCACAGCAATCTTGCAAAACCTACAAGGAGCACTTCTCTTTTCTCGCTTCTGTGCCAGGCCAGTCCCCGCGCTCATCCCCTCGGTCCCCGAGCCCGCGGGCAGAATGGGGCGCGGAGAAAAAAGAAAGCCGGGTGGGTCCGGCACGGCGACCACCTCCACGGCCACCGCGGCCCCGCGGGAGGCGACAGTCCCCACCTCTTCGGGCGGCGCTGCCCACCGCAGTGGGGGAAGGGCCGGGAGGGGTCGCAGGAGGAAGCTGCTCCGGGGGAGGGAGAGGGCGATCCCGGCCCCGCGCCGCCGCCCCGGTCCCGGTCCCGGTCCCGGTCCCAGGAGGGTGAAGCGAGTGCACGAGGGAGGCCCCGGCTCCACCGGGCCCCACCCCTCGCTAGCCGGCGGGTCTAAGACTGACAGCCGGCCGCGGCACCCCGCCGCACCATTCATCTCCCGGCCTCCTCCCTCCCCCGCCATTTTCCTTTCTCCGCCTCAGTTTCCCCACCCCGGCCCGTCAGCCCCCTTACCCCGTGCCACAGTCCACCACACAGGCCGGCAGCCGTCCCGCCATCTTCCTCCTCGCCTGCTGCTGCTGCTGCCGCCTCTGTCTGCTCCGTGCCGGTAGGGGCCAGAGATTGGCGGCGGGAGATGGGGGCTATCTGATCATCCACAGCCGGGCCGCCCTCACCGTCCGAGGGGGAGCCGGGAAGCCGAAGCAGGAGCCTGAAAGCAGCAGGCTCGGTCAGCGGCTCTCACTTCCGCAACCCAGGCAGGCAGGCAGTCCCCGCCCTGCCCCGCCGCGGCCTCCTCCCCCTCTCTCTCCCCTCCTCCTCACTCCTGCCCCCACCCTACAACTTCTACCCCTCACGCCGCCTTCCCCGGGAAGCCAAGATGGCCGCCGGAGCCGACGCCCGGGCCAGGCCAAGCCCAGGCCCGGAGCGCTCCCCCTTCCGGCTCCGGGCGGGAGGGGCGACCGAGCATGCGCGATGCGCTGCGGCCGCCGGCCGTGGCCCCGGCCCCGGCGTCAGTAGACTCCACTTCGGCTTTTCCAGGAGGGTAGAGGCGGGGAGGTCCGCCCGAGCTTCTGGTTCTACTTCTGAAGCTGGAAGGGGCGTTTCGCTTTAAGCGGTTGGGTTAGTTTCAGTTACTGCTGTGCTAGGTTGAGGAGTGGAAGCGCCTCCTGCAGCCAGAAATGTCTTCTCCGGTGCCCGCGGGAGAACCGCCTAATTGAAAACGTTGTCCGCGGCTTGCAGCCATTCTTATAACTTGAGTGGCTGCTTTTCTGGATGGGAAAGAGCGGTATCGGGAAGGGTGAGCAGTTGGGGGACGCGAGAACAAAGGCTGGCGCCCGGGCCCACCGGCCTTTGTTCTGTGTTTTATTCAGTTACACTTGTGCATGGTTAGGGGACTTCGGGTTGTCCTGCCCCACCCCCGGGGACACCCGTGCCCCCGAGGAAGGCAAACCTCCCAGGATTGTATTCTACGTAATATACGCAAATAGGCCTTCATTCAAGGCTTTGGATGATGGCAAAGATTTCCCTCTAGAGTACTATGATTCTACTATCAGGGTAATAGCAAGGATTAAGGGCCAAATAAAAATTTTTTTAAAGTTAAAAACTGCAAAGCCTAAAGTAACGGGTGTATCAGAACCACCTGGAAGGCGGTTAAAACAGATTGCTGGGCCACACCCCCAAATTTTTGTGATTAGTTGGTCTGAAATAATGCCTGAAAATTTGCATTTATAGTAAGTTCCAAGTGTCACTTTAGGAACATAGAAGATTAATAACTTTGTATCAGGCTTATGATAAACTACGTGAGGCTAAAATAAAAATATTTTTCTTAAGAAAGGATGTCCACTTCAGTTCAGAAGACCATATAGTATAGTATTAAGCTGGCCTGGGGGATGGAATGTGGGTTTTTCATTCATTCATTTGACACACAAGTACTGCTCACCTACTCTATTATGGCAGGGACTGTGCTGACTCTAAATATTCATTGGGGTACAAAAAGGTCTCTACTCTCACAGAGTTTACAGATTAGAGAAGAAATAGACAAATTGTATTGAAAGCAATAGACAGAAGAAAGCAGGGGACTTTGAGAAATGAGGATAAAGAGTGGCAGAATGGGAGGAAGGTGGAAGGTAGGGAAGAATTCTCTGACCAGGTGGCAGGTAAAAGCCAGGGCCTAAATGATTGTAGGATATGGGGGAAAGGTGAGGAGAAGGGGGAGTCCCCTAGGAGAGGAACAGCAAGTGTCAAAGACCTGGGGTGGGAATATGCTTGGCTTCTTCCACAAATAGAAAGAAGACTCAAGTGGTCAAAATGAAGTGAGTCGGGGAAGATGCATTGGGAGGTGAGGTCTGAGAGATAAGAAGGAATCAAACAATGCAAGAATTTGTAGACTGCTCTAAGCATTTTAAAGTTTATACTAAAAGCAAGTTGAAGCTGTCAAAGAGATTTAGGCAAGAAAATGTGGCCCCTTTGGAGAGAATGGATCCAACAAAGTCTACAATGAATCATAGCTTGTGTCATACATTGTGTGCTGAAGTTCAGGGATGGAAGTGTGTGAGGGCTGGCATCCAGATGGGATTAGATGTGTGCAGAGGAGACTCACTAAGGGACAGCAGCAGCATCAATTAATGTCCAGCATGTCCCCAGCTATTCGCACTAAATAATCCTAAGGGAAGACTTTTTTCTGAGGTTGTCTTCAAAGAAGTCAAACAGAAGTAGTTCTTTCAGATACATCATTGTTGGTTTTTCGCCTACATTTCAGATGAAGATGCTAGATGGGGATTCTTTGTTGCTGTCTCCACTGTCAGATAATTAGAGTCGTTTGGGGAAATACATGTTTGAAAATTGGTTCTGACAGAAAAGACAGATACGGTGTGGTAGGGGTACAATAAATGGTTGTTTCCAGCAGTTACAGGTAGTAAGTGGGAGTGAAGAGATCCTACCAAAGGGGTCCCAAGAGCAGAGGTCACTCCAATAGGCCACACTGGTAGCCTTCAAGATGGCAGCCCACACTCTGGCCTTGAGTGCTTGTCATGGAAGTAGTTACATGAAGGGTCAGAAACGTGAGTGCTTCCAGGTCTAGGCAGGTAATGTTATAAGTAAAGGGGACCATTTAAAGGATGTGGCAATGTGGAGAGCCCACAGGCCAACAGTTGCTATGTGGGAATGCAGGACTGGTGTTGCCAGAGCCTTTCCGCCCTCCCCCTGCCCCAAGCGAAATCTGAAATCTGCATTTTTCTCTTTGGTAACTGCTATGGTTTTAATGTGTTCCCCAAAGTTCATGTGTTGAAAATATAATCCCCAGTGGAACAGTATTGAAAGATGGGACCTTTAAGAGGTGATTAGGACAGAGGGCTCTGCCCTCAGGAGTGGATCAATGCTGGTATCACAGGAGTGGGTTCTTGATAAAAAGGAGTTTGGCCGCCTTCCCTCTCTCTCACCCGTGTGGTGCCTTCTGCTATGTTATGATGCAGTAAAAAGGCCCTCACCAGATATTGTCCCTTCGGTCTTGGACTTCCCAGCCTCTAGATCTGTGAGAAATAAACCTCTGTTCTCTATAAATTACCCAGTCTCTGGTATTCTGTTAATAGCAGCACAATGAAGACAGTAGCTAATTCTCTACATGCCACAGCTGACCTGTAGGCTGCCAGTTTGTAACTTTTGATTTCAGGGGCTGTACATGGTTTAATGGTGTGTTCCCTTCAAATATAATATGAAGTTCACGTCAGCGCTAAGTGCTATCTATCAGTCTCTTTCACATAGTTAAGACTGCCCTGTGTTTGTAAAGGCAGTAACTGTTGGGAGCATTTGGAAGCTTCCAATGCTTGTTGGAAATGTCATTTGTGCCTGTTCCTCATAAATCTGTCTACCCAAACACTTGGCTCACTTAAGATCTCTTCTGCTTCCTGTTTGCTGCATGCCAAATTGATCAGCCTCTGTGCTGTGGTGGCCCAGGCTTCCTCAGTTGCACGTAGCCTTCAGCTACGCATCCGGCCAAAGTATTGTATTTCTGACCACCCCGTTTGCATATGCTCACTCACTCTTCTCCAAACACAGAAGCAAAGGATGTCAGAGTTAGAAGGCTTCTTATAGATTATCCTGTTAGAGGTGAAAAGGAAAGCAACGGTGGATGGATGGGGTTTGTTTGACTGCCCTGCATTTATTCCTCCCTAATAGCATCCCAATTTCCTTTTAGTTCAGGTCAACTAGTTGCTTGGTTCTTGCCAGTTTCTAAACCTGGTTTTCAACTTTGCAGGCATTTATGAGTCTAGAAATTATCCTTCCAATAAATCCCCTTTGGCTCAAGTTAGCCGTAGTGAGTTCCTATTACTTGCATCAAATTTAAGAACCCTAAGTGGTACAGAAGCCCAGAGAATTTGAGTGATTTTCCCAATAAAGAAACTAAGGAACAGAGTCCAGATCAAAACCGAGTTCTGACCCTTTTTCAGGGTTCTTTATTTGTAATGCCAACTTAGTGAATGTCTTTGGATTTTAAAAAGTGTCCAAAATGGCTGGGAGTAGTGGCTCACACCTGTAATCCCAGCACTCTGGGAGGCTGAGGCAGGAGGATTGCTTGAGCTCAGGAGTTCAGTTCAAGATCAGACTGAGCAAGAGCGAGACCTTGTCTCTACTAAAAATAGAAAAATTAGCCAGGCGTGGTGGCTTACACCTGTAGTCCCAGCTACTTGGGAGGCTGAGGCAGGAGGATCACTTGAGCCCAGGACTTTGAGGTTGCAGTGAGCTATGATGATGCCACTGCACTCTACATGGGGTGACAGAGTGAGACCCTGTCTCCAAAAAAAAAAAAATGTCCAACAAATTCACATGACTCAATCTCCATTATTTTAAAATGAGAAATATTATTATTTAAAAAATCATATTAGTGCCCTGTAAGAAGAGACCAGAGAGCTTAGTTGCTCTCTGTTTTCCCCCACTCCAACCCCAACATGTGAGGACACAGCAAGACTGCCTTCTGCAAGCCAGGAAGAGAGCTCTCACCAGAAACCAAAGTGGCCGGCACCTTCATCTTAGACTTCCTGGCTTTCACAACTGTAAGAAATTTCTATTGTTTAAACCAAAAAAAAAAAAAATCAACTGAGGTCCTTACTACAGGGATGACTATTTGCAAATTGGCAGATCAATCAAACCCACAGAAAGCATTAATTAAGAGCAGATATATAACTGATCGATATGTCCATGCAGCCTAGTGGTCAGAAGGAAGGGCTATGAATCCTGGCTTCTCCCTTCTTGAATTGTGTGGCCTTAGACAACTAATTTAGTGTGTACAGAAAGCACAGATTTTGCAATCAAGAGGTTTGCATTGACTGTGAACTCTTTTACTTATTCTGTTTCTTCATCTGTAAAATTGACAGGAATACTTAACCTATAGGGTTGTTGTAAAGCTTAAATTTTTTTAAGAAAGCATATTATCAATCACAGAGGGATCTTATTATGGACAAGGTGAAGAAGAATTAATTATAAAGAGGCTTAAAGATCAAGAGGTTTAATTATAAGGAAATGACTTATTATTTACACATACAGACTTAAGCATCCAAAAATTTGTCCTCTTCTTCACAGACACAGATGTTATCTTGGGGCCCGTGTGCCCACTCTTTTAATGATACCATTGTATAAAATATTTTTAGAAGCTCTTCTTTAGACGTGCCTTCAAAACCTATAGTACATGCCTTTGAATGTCTTCATTGGTGGCAAACCTTGGTCCTTTGTATGTAGAATTGATATTTGGAATTGGCCAAAAGTCATTTCTTTAGGGCCAAGTCCAATGAATAAAATGGCTGATCAACTAGAGTTATGTTTTTGGACGAAAACCTTTGTGTGACTAAAAATAAGACTGGTTTTTGTATGTGACCTATAAACTGCCTCAACCATGGTTTTAGAATGAAATTCTAGAAAGATTTTATTCAATGGCCACATCCCTGAGTGCTATGGACTGAATCTTGTGTCCCCCGCCAAATTCATGTTGAAATACTAACCCCCAAGGTGATGGTCTTAGGAGGTGGAGCCTTTGGTAGGTGATCAGGTCGTGGTGGCAGATCCCTCATGAATGGGATTAGTCCCCGTACAGAAGAGACCCCAAAAACTCCCTCACCCTTTCCACCGTGTGCAGACACAATGAGAACACAGCCATCTATGCACCAGGATTCAGGTCCTTACCAGATGTGGAATCTGCCCACAGCTTGGCCTTGGACTTTCTAGTCTCCAGAACTATGAGAAATAAATTTCTGTTGCTCAGAAGCCTGTGGTACAAGTTGAGTATCCCTTACCCAAAATGCTGGGACAAGAAGTATTTTAGATTTTGGATTTTTTCAGAACTTGGGATATTTGTGTATAAGTAATGAGATACCTTGGGGATGGGACCCAAATCTAATACAAAATTCATTTATGTTTCATATACATCTTACACATGTAGCCTGAAGGTAATTTTATACAGTATTTTTAATAATTTTGTGTATGAAACAAAGCTTGTGTTAAATACTTATGTGTGGAATTTTCTACTTGTGGTATCATGTCAGTGCTCAAAAAGTTTCAGATTTTGGAGCATTTCAGATTTTGGGTTTTCAGATTAGGGATGTTTCACCTGTACTTTGTTATAACAGCCCTAACAGACTAAGTAGGATAAAATATTCATTATATGTTTAATTTCAATTGAAAATATATTTTATGCAGTGATAATATCTGTGCAACATTTGAAACAAGGTAAGATTCTGTGGGACACCACCTTGGTCCCCTCACTGCAAAGAACAAATAGCAATTTGAAAGAAAAGAGAAGTTTCACCGTACACACACACACACACACACACACACACACACACACACAGACACACACACACACACGCACAGACACACACACGCACACACACGCACACACACACATGCACAGACACACGCACAGACACACACACACACACACACACACACACACACACGCACAGACACACACACCTCATGTTATATGTAAAAACAGATTCTAAGTGGACTATAAATCTCCAGTGCACAATAAAATCCACACTCTTTGTTGTTGCCTGCAAAGCCCTCCACGTTCTGTGCCCACCTCCCTCTCTAACTTGTCTCGTCTTCTCTCCTGATGTATTAGCCACATCAGCCTTCTTGCTGCAGTTTACACACACCAGGCCATTCCATCTGCATCTTCTCCCTGGACTTTCCCCCTAGTCATCAGTTCCTCTGAAATCAGTTACCTCCTCAGGGAAGCCTTTCCTGACCACCAATCTGAGGTGGCCTGCCTCACTCTCTCCCCTGAAACCATGTTATAATTCTCTAGGGGAGATGTCTTATTTATTTATGGTTGTTTATCATCTCTCTCTCTCTCAGCTAGAAAGTGCTGCCACCAGAATTTGAAGAGAGCCTGGCATACAATGTTAGTGCTCAATAAATATTTGTTAAATGAATGAAAAAAAAAAATAAATAAAACTATAAATTAGTATAAGATGGCCAGACACGGTGTCTCACCCCTGTAATCCCGGCAGTTTGGGAGGCTGACTGGGGAGGATCTCTTGAGGCTAGGAGTTCAAGACCAGCCTGGGCAATGTAGCAAGACCCTGTGTCTAAAACCTAAAAAAACTTAATTATTATAAGAAATTAGGAGAAAATTTAGAAAAATATTGGTATAATCTCAAGGTTGGCAAGACTTTCTTAAGTAAAGGAAGAAATCCATAGCCATTAATGAAAATAATTGGTTACATAAATAATTAAATACCCACCATCTAAAGACATTTTAAAAATTATAAATTAGAAGAAAATATTTAAAAAGAGAAAAAACATCCAAGGCTGACAACTGTATGGGAAAACGGACATGCGGAAGGAACACTGCAGAGAATGTGACTTGCCCTACCCTCCTGGAAGGTTACCCAGCAGTATCTATTACAATTCAAAACTTATGTATGTTAGACTTAGGAATCCCCTTTTGGTGAATCCTAAAGAAATAAAAATACTGATGTTGGAGAGAAGATTATGATCACGAAGAATTGTTTAAAAATTAGAAGATTTAGAAATATATCTTTTGTTTCAAGTGCCACTATGACCAGGTTAATTAATCTCAGGGGCTCTCTTAGCCCAGAAGGCAAAGCTGGATCTTGAAGGCAACTAGTAATCTCTTCCATCTGTCCGTGTTAACCCAGAGGGATGTGAAGTGGAGACTGATACTTATGCTTCTGCCTTCGTAAACAGTACCTGGATTTTATTCAGGTACCTATGTGCCCAGCCAAAAGACTACATTTCTCAGTCTCCTTTGCAGCTGGGTGTGGCCATGTGATTAAGTTATGGCCAATGACATAAGTAGAAGTAGTTGAGTGGAACGTCTGGAAAATATCTTTAAAGGATGACTCAATTAGGGGGAGTGCCATTTCGTTTTTCACCCTCCACCTTGCTTCCTGCCTGAAACACAGGTAAGGTGACTAGAACTCCTCAGCTATTATGGATGATTAATTGACCTTGGGACTAGAAGCCATATCCCAAGGAAGGTAAATAGAAGGAGTCCAGGTTCCTCATGAACCTGGTCTACCCACCTCCAGACTTATTTTACAGGAGAGAAAAATAAACCTTTAGTGTTTAAGCCACTGTAATTGGGTGTTTTTGGTTACATGCAACTGAATCTATTTCTAATTGATAATACCATCTTATAATGTTAAATGCAAAAAACAAGTTTCTAAGTAACATCAGAAGGGTACAAACTCAAATGTTTGTAGGTGATAGGCCAGTAATACAGAAAGGTGGATGAGCAAGGTATAAATAGTAGGGAATAGGGCATGTTGAACTGGAAAGCCCATGCAGCATCAATAATATTACCATGTAGGCCTGTGAATTGAGATCTTCTGATTTTTTAAGTTAAATTTCCCCAATGTTCTGCAAACAAAACATTTTTCCCAGCTATATCTAGACTGTGACCACAGGCCATCAGTTGGTGACCTTTGATTTGTAGTATGATCTAATATTTGGAAAAATACCTTAAAAGGGGAGGGGTTAGGGGAGGAGAAAAGCAAGGAAGGGTGGGCCCTTTACATGTATATATGTATATGTGGTTTAAGCATAGAGATGATTTGGAAGATTACACACCAAACAATAGAAACCTAGAGGGGTAATATTGGAGAGGGAGATTATTAACTTTTTTGTTAAAACTCTGTATTATCTATTTTGTTAAAATGAATATACATTAATTTTTTAACTTAAAAAAATGAATTAGGTAGGGTGAAAATTGCTGAGAAGTTAAGCAGACTACAAATCCAATGCAAATGCCACAACATAAGCAGAGGACATTTTTAGGATAATTCAGTCTGAGCAAGTCAATCTGTCTTTGGAGTAGGCCATTAATATAAGCACAAATATCTCAATCTACAGAATATAGATTTGAGAGGGAAAACACAAATAATAAGTTTCAGTGACTTTCATTAACTGTAGATGAACTTGAAGTCAAGTATAAACATGTGACCTCCCAATGGGTGCATTTCTTTTAGTCTAGTACATCATGTTGTTTTTATTAAAACTAGTTCTAGGTTTTACAGCAGCTCATATTTTTAAATAGTCATTGCATTTTTTTCTGCTTCTGTCACAG
Organism: Lemur catta; assembly: GCF_020740605.2. Taxonomy (NCBI): domain Eukaryota; kingdom Metazoa; phylum Chordata; class Mammalia; order Primates; family Lemuridae; genus Lemur; species Lemur catta. The sequence continues at coordinate 87,692,226 of NC_059135.1, read as the reverse complement.
ACTTTGCCATTCTCTTCAAAACACACATTTGAAAAATGTTAAGGCTTCTCATCTCAATCTAAAACTGTGCAGTTGGTTCTAGTCTGATGAAAGGAAACTGGATTGAGAATATTTTTTTTCTGACACGTCTGTTTTCATCCTTTAGTAAATTTGACAACTTGTGACAGTTCTCACATTTTTGGAACAAGTCTCCCAAGTATAGAAGCTAGCAGCAATATATGATAAATTATAAATTATTTGACTGTTTTGGATTCATCCAAAATGAAGTTTATCAAACTTTCCCCTCCTTCTCCCTGCCCCCAGGTCCCTGGCGTACATGCTGTGCCATTACAGCGTTTATGCCTAGGGAATTATGATCCTTAAATAGCAGTTGATTGCTCTAACAGTGCATTCATTAGATATTCTAGGATATTTCACAGGATAATAATTTTGCGGAAGGAACACTATAGTTCTGTAGTTTAGCAAGTGAGAAAGCTGGGGTACAGAGAAATTAAGTGACTTATTTAAGATCTTAGAAACAAACTGGTATAGTACCTCTACTTAACTATAGCTCTAGAGATTTATAGAAAGCCAAAGTACATTGAAAATTCACACAATTCTTCTGGAAAATAGCAAATTCAGTGATGCTATAAAATGTAGCATGATGTCCTAGTGGTCAAGACACTTTTGGTAGCAAATGAGAGAAACCAAGCTCAACTTTGGTTAAGAAAAAAAAGAAATGGGCCCGGGGCCGTGGCTTATGCCTGGAATCCCAGCACTCTGGGAGGCTGAGGTGGGAGGATTGCTTGAGCTCAGGAGTTCAAGATCAGCCTGAGCAAGAGTGAGACCTCATCTCTGCTAAAAATAGAAAAATTAGCTGGGCATGGTGCTGTAGTCCCAGCTAGTTGGGAGGCTGAGGCAGGAGGATCACTTGAGCCCAGGAACTTGAGGTTGCAGTGAGCTATAATGATGCCACTGCACTCTACTCAGGCAACAGATCAAGACTCTGTCTCAAAAAAAAAAAAAAAAAAAAGAATAAAAAGAAATGTTTTCTTTCAAGGGAGTGGAGTTTAAACAAGTGTAAGTTATAAATTGGATTCAGGCATAACTGGATGCAAAGACTCAAAAATGTCATCAGAATCTGCTTCTTTTTCTCTCTTGGCTTTGCTTGCCACTGTGTTGGCTTCATTCTTTGGCAGCTTTACTCCTATGGTGGCAACAATGGCTTATGTTCTAGCAATTTATGAACACACACAGGGCAAAGAGTAAGTGCACCTTTCTCAGTGGTCCCAACAAAGACCCTGGAAATAACTCTCTTTGACTAACTTGGATCAGGTGTTCTTCCCGAGCACAACACTGTGACTCCAGTTGGCCAGGCATGGGTCACACATCCCATCCCTACCACCAGCCCCTCCAAAAATAACCACATGGGCAGAAAGGGAAGAGTGGTTACAAAGGGAAAAATAAGTGTTTATTTCCCAGAGAGGGGTAATGAATGTAAGGCAAGCAAAAACAAAGGAAGTCCATTAAAATTCTATTTACATTTACATTGTACTGTAAACTAATACAACTAAGTGTTAATTTCTTGCTTAGCGGTGGCTGAGAGTTAATGATATTTTCATTAAAAGAAAAAACTACCAACACCATGGAAGAAGAAAATGTAAAACCAGAAAACAAAGAATTGCACTACAAAAAACAAAAATCATTGACTTTGGGGAAAAAAATGCCATACTGTGTGTGTGTGTTTATATTGTCGGTCCATAAATGAACACAAAGGCAAAATGAAAAATAAAAACGTTGGCCATCTGCCAAACATTACATTAATCTAAATGTTTAATGATTCCATCAATGCTGCACTGGGAAAAGCAATCATTATATTTTTGCAGTAGCATTTGTTTATTTTGGTTTCCATTTCATTTCAAATGCTGATGAGCTCGTGCTAGCTATATTTAGTGTTTTATTGGAAGGTGTGTAATTATTCAGTTCATAAAGAGAAATGGCCTCATACACAGCCGATTCCTTATCATAATGTAACTAGCACTCTACTCATTCATTTGCCCATTCATTCATGTTATGTGCCAGTTATGAACCAGGAACAAGGCTGGACACTAAGATTAAGGAGATGAGTAATTTGCAGCTCCACCCCTTGAAGAAGTCAAAGTGCAGAGAGGAAAATAGACAAATAAAAATTAAAGTGCACCGTGAAAAGGGATTTACATGGGGCTTTAAGTGCAGAGGAGGAATTTCAGCTGAGAGCTCAGAGAAGGCTTCAAAGAAGAAGGCTTAGGGAACGCTTTCCAGGGTGGAAAAGGAGGTGAAAGGCAATTCTGGAGATAATAACAAGTGCAGTGACACAAAGGCTTAAAAGAACCCTGGGTGTTTCAGAAGTGGGTTACAACTCTGGCTGCAGTATAGGCCAGGGTGTGTACAAGGGAAGAGTCCATGTGAACAGCTTTGTGTGCTAAGTTTGCACTTTACCTTATATTTCCGAAACCCTGGTCTCCCAACTAAAGCCAGGCTGATTAGTAAAGAAACATCTGGAGGAGCTTTTTAAAAATACAGAGTGCTCAGGCTCCACTTGGTTCAGGAAGAATCTGTGTTTTAAAAAAAAACGTCCTTGTGTGATTCAAGAGTACAATCCAAGTTTGAGTACAACCGTGCGTAGGCAATGAGGGGCCATCACAGGGCACTGGGAAAGAGGAAAATGTATTTTGGAAAGATGGCTCTTTTGCCAGTGGAAAGTTGCATTACAGCAGGTCAAAACGGGAGATGGAGAGCTGATAGGAGAGCAGTTGTGACTGAGCACGTGAGAAACGGCAAGCACCTGCACTGCAGCAAGGGAGCGGGCATGGAAAGCAGGAGAATGTTCAGAGACGTTTCTGAGGAATGTAGTCCCAGGACTAGATGATCTGTTCGATGTGGGAAGTGGAATGGGGTGGATTTTAGTTCATAAAGGGTGCCCTTGGGAACTGGCAGTGAGAGGTAAGCAGGAGGCCTGTCCCTGTGTAAAACAGCTTGGTGTTAGCTCAGGGTGGGAGACCCAGCCAGAGCTTGCCTGGCAGGAGGCCAAGGCTGGGCTGGGCCAGCCAAGCTCTGGCAGCCCAGATATGGGAGGCTGAGGTTGAAGGCTTGCTGAACACTCCTCCCCAGGGGACACCTCCCCTCTGTTCTACCTGTGTGGCTCCCTACCCATAGTCATCTCTCATAGCCCTGTAGTTAGGTTTTCTCTTTAGTCTATGTAACTCCCCGAAGCCAGAAACTATTGTTTATCTGTATGTTCTCAGAGCCTAGCCTAATGCCTGCACATATTTGATGCTCAGTAACAACTTCTGGGTGAATGAATTTTATTAATTACCTAGATGATTACAGCTACCACAGCCTCATTATATCTGAATAGTCCTTTGGCCTCATTTTTTGTGATAATTATATAAATTTGTATTCTTGTAATTCTACATGCTTCCATTATTACTTTCCAAGATGCACATTTTTGTGATGAATAAGAGAATAAGCAAAATACATCCCTTTCTTCCAAACATCAATTATCACAAGATGCCTGTATAATTAGTGAAACAGGCATCTCCTATACAAACTAATTTAGATTCCACCAAAAAGCTCTTGATTAATTAAAATAATTATTTTAAAAAACTTTCAATTGAATCAATTAAAGACAAGAAACAATTTTCAATTCTGTTACCCAAACAAGTTTGTATGAATCCAGAGAGATTATTTTTAAATAGAGTGTTATGATCACTTCTAAAGTATTTATATTTTTCACATATGGTGCTGCCTGGGATAAACAAGAGGCTTCATTCAAGCCCCAAAGTAGAACTACCATGAATGATAAACAAATATAATGTAAGGGAGAAAATGTAAGACAAGTAAGTTACTTCAGTCTGTAGGTGTATGCTTTCTCTGTTCACAGATTGGACGATTCCTTTTTTGTTTCTTTCCCCTTTATCTTTGCCTTCCTTGCAGATAGTGTCCTGTGAGCACCAAAGAGGAGCATCTTATTTGCAAATTTCAAATCAACAGAAAATTTGAACAGCTATAACTTTTCTTTATAATCTCCTGCCATGAGAAAGAGCAATGACAAGTAGAAAAACTAATATCAGCTATTTCAAAATACAATTTCCTAGCAGATATGAGAGTTAACTTCAGATAACCAAAAAAGTGTACAACAGCTAAGACAATGGAAAAAACTAAGGAAAAAATCCTTTTGGGATTCTCATGTCTACATCTCAAACTAGGTATTTGGAATGAATTCCTACATGTGGGCAATGAAATGTACCTCTCTAAGCCTATTTTCTCTTTGTTACTTCCCTGTGTGTGTTGATGTTCTGTTTCCTTGATATGGCCTAATTATCCTGAAAATCTACAACTTCCTGTTTTCCCTGCTCTCCTGGAGACTGTTTCATGCTTTTCTACTTATAATTTATGATGTATATGTGCTAGTCCCCTATATTGACTTCACTCCTGTTTATGACCCTCTATTCTGTATGCAGTACCCAACATACCTCACTGGCCTTGCTCAACCCCTGGTTCTGGCTTCTCTGACCTGCTTTCATCTCTTGCTACTCCCTACCCCATACAACATACTGCACTAACCTTAACGTGCTGGTCATTTGCCTCCTTGCTCCCAGATCCATCCATTCTTTGTCCTTCTCCTGTTCTGTCTATATTGCAGGAAGCTGATTCCTGCCAACCCCATTTCTTAGGCTCATTTGCCAAGACCCAAAAGAAATTAGGACAATGAAAGATAAGATAGGCCGGGCGCGGTGGCTCACGCCTGTAATCCTAGCACTCTGGGAGGCCGAGGCAGGAGGATCACTCGAGGTCAGGAGTTCCAAACCAGCCTGAGCAAGAGCGAGACCCCCGTCTATACTAAAAAATAGAAAGAAATGATCTGGACAGCTAAAAATATATAGAAAAAAATTAGCCAGGCATGGTGGCGCATGCCTGTAGTCCCAGCTACTTTGAAGGCTGAGGCAGGAGGATCGCTTGAGCCCAGGAGTTTGAGATTGCTGTGAGCTAGGCTGACACCACGGCACTCTAGCCTGGGCAACAGAGTGAGACTCTGTATCAAAAAAAAAAAAAGAAAGAAAGAAAGAAAAAGCAGGAGCACTGGTAGAATAAGAGGGTAAACCAACATATTTCCCCTGCTCTTTGATTCAGGCAGCTTCTCCCCCATGGCTGCTCTTCCTCTGCAGTCGCTGTTCTTCCTGGGCAATGGCTCCCAGGGTCTGTTAACCCAGCTCCTCTGTCTCTCCAGCCCTGGAGGTGCATGGTGGAGGATTCCTGCTATTGCCACTCTCCAGGATGCCCATTCTTTCCCAGTTTGGCTTTCCAGCCCTTCCAACACTTATATGACTAGTTCCTGGTATTAACTTCCCTCAACGGAACTACCTGAGGGGTTCTGATTTCTGCCTGAACCCCATCTCACACACTGAGGTGACAATACCTGGCAAGTTATTAAGCAAAATGCAAAACAAGGATCACAATCATAGAAGAATTCATGTAGGTATTGCAAGGGTCACATCCCAAAATATCCAGTGGAGGTATAAAATAACTAAGGTACGTGTTACTGAAAATACGTAATACCTAAAGACGGGGTCATTAAAAATGTTTAAAGCCATTTTCATTTAATTCTTATCTTCATTCTTTAGCAATCTCCCATCAAGAGGGAAACCACGGAGAACGGAGGCTGATGCCCACACTGAGCCCAAAATAGTTCCAAGTAGATTTGCTTGAACAAAAGAAAAATGTCATCAGCACCCAGAGTAGGTAAGAACATGCATTCAACACTGCCGTTCCTCTAAAGACCCCTGCTGCTCTCCCACCAGAAGCACTCTCTCTGCACTAATTTGACCTTCCCATGACATAAAAGCATGTAGTAAGTCATGTAATAAGTCAAGCTTATTACGTGGATGAGTCCAGGACAGTTGTCAGTAGCCTAAATGGGCCTAGGAGTGACCCATCCTTTGAGATAGCTTTGAAAAATCAGACTTTTGTGTTCTGTGAAAGGGCTAGGCTGTGATTTTATGAGCTTCAGCAGGATTCAGTTCATCATGTCTAGCTTCAAAGCAAACCCTTTCTGGTTTGGTTGAAATGGAGCAGAATTAGAAGGCACAAAGGGGATTCATTTTATTCTTTAACCAGTGATGGTCCATATATTTGCTAGGACTTCTGTAACAAAGTACCACACACTGGATGGCTAAAATGACAGAAATGTACTGTCCCACAGTTCTGGAGGCTAAAAGTCCAAAATCCAGGTGTCAGGATGGTTGGCTCTTATGGAAGGCTATGAAGGAGAATCTGTTCCATACTCCCCTCTCAGCTTCTGTGGGTTGGTAGCAATCTTTGGCATTCCCAGGCCTCTGTCACATCACCCTAATCTCTTCACCTTCACCTGGCGTTCTCCCTGTGTGTGTCTCTGTGTCCAAATTTCCCCTTTTGTCATAAGGCCATCAGTTATATTGGATTAGGACCCACTCTAGTGATCTCATTTTAACTTGATTTCTTCTATATTTATTCTGAGGTACTGGGGGTTAGGACTCCAATATATATATATATATATATATATATATATATTTTTTTTTTTTTTTTTTTTTTTTTTTTGGTTTGGTGAACACAATTCAACCCTCAAGAATCCATTTAGCTGATTACTCTCTCTCTTTCTGAACTCTCCCCATTTCTCTCCACATTGTGTTTTGGCAGAACTTACAGTCAGGAAAACATCTAGTCCACTTATTCACTGAGATGTAAGTGGCCAAAGCTGTCTTTGTCTACTTATAATGTACAATGGTCCAAAAGGATATAAAAGAGTGATAAGAAACTGATTGATTTTAATATGTTGTTCCTCTTGAAAACATCTGCATTTTAACAAATCACAAAGAATTATACCTGTTGTTCATTATAGTATAAATGGTAGCAAAACTTCTTATGAGTAAGAACTTGCTTAGCAAGTTTTAATTGTAATTAACATAAAAACTGCATTTTTTATTAATGGCAAAATAAAGTTGAGTTCCAGGTTGGTAATATGATGATATGCACTTATACTTCTCTACTGAAGATTACTATAAATTTCTTCTTTAATACTAATAAAAGATATAAGCATTCTTGAAGGAACTGCAGACAAAGCTACTGACACATCAGCATTATTTCATAAGTGGTACAGAGGCTATGAAATGAGCAGTATATTTAAACCACTTTCACTAACAATGGCTGCCTTTTAGGTCCATCCCCTCCAAAAATACACTTAGGAGCCATTTTTGCACCCCATAAAAGATTAATTAATTTATTTTTATTTATTTATTTTTAGAGCCAAGTTCTCACTATGATGCCCACGCTGGAGTGTGGTGGCTATTCACAGGCACAATTATAGTGCACTTCAGCCTCAAACTCCTGGGCTCAAATGATCCTCCTGCCTCAGCCTCCTCAGTAACTGGGACCGCAGGCATGTACCACTGCACCCAGCAGCTATCATATTTTTTAAAAAACTTAAATCAAATGGACTTTAAAAACTAAAAAGCATGATAGGAAAACTTGACGTCAGGTATTAGGATCTAAAATACAGTTGATTTTCATTATCTGTGGTAGTTATATCTGTAAAGTTGCTGCAGACACTGAATTAGTAAATTCTGAACTCTTGCTCCTAGAAGAAATACAGGGTTAGGTTCCTATAAGCCTCTGGCCACAACATTTTTGTCAACCAATCAATATATAACCTTGTTTTATGTGTGTTTCTGTTTAAAGATAATTTATTTAATGCATATTGTTGATTCATTAACATTAAAGTCACAGCTAACAGCACTATAACTCATACCTGAATGAAGCTGATCTAACACACGTTTTCTCCATAAGGCACATCATAGCCTTCTGTGCTTAGGAACACTAGACAGCACTTAGCACTATAATTGGAGGCCATTTTAAACGGTAAAATCACCACCGAAAAGAACAAAAATGTGAAAAACGTGGCACTAAATAGACAGAAAAAGACGCATACATAGTGTAAAAGCTGAAACAAGAAGGCAGAGTCACCTTTGTTCAAATTCAGCTAGGAACATGTGCAATCAACAACTCAAATGTTTTGCCATTATGCACATGTCTGCAAATGATCACAAAAGTGCTGTGGGTATTGTTTTTGGTGTTATAAATAAATTTCAATGAGAAGGAGAATTTGCAGATATGGAAGCTATAAATAATGAAGATTGACTATACTTTGACCTGGCCCATAAGCCAGGAAAAAGCTCTATTTGCCTAGCAAAATAGATTATTTACATTTAAAGTTCATATTTGTAATTTGTGATGTGAGACTTAGTACTCTAGACAGATGGAGAACAGTGATATGATAGGAAGTTTTTTTACTGTATTTCTTTTTACACCTTTTGGTTTTTGAATCATGAGAATGTATTAACTATTAAAAAAATTAAATTTGCGGAAGAAGAAAGAGGAGGATGAGGAAGAGGAGAAGAGGAGGAGAAGGAGGAAGAAGAGGGGAAAGGTTAAGAAGACGAAAGAGAACCCCAGTAAGTGTTCTGTGTGCTATATGGTAGAGAGCAGATATTTTAAGCTCAGATTACATTAACACTATGACCATTAGACCATAAGAGTTTACAAAGTTATATATCTTTTTATAAGTCACATACTTGCAAATATCTTTTGTCTTATAAATCATGCACTTATTAAACACTTACTGAATACCAAGGACAGTTGCTAATATATTTATTTTTTTCCTTATGCCTGTGAAGTATTAGGTTGAATCGTGAAATTGCCAATATTCAACCATTTTTGACCTACAAAAAATTCATTTCTTATGCTCAATATAATTTTAATTTCCCCATTTTAATGATGAGGAACCCAGGGTTCACAAAAGCTGAGCAACTGCCCAGAGGCACACACAGTTAGCAAAAGAGACTCTTGACGTGAGCCCAGATCTCCTGTTTGTACTGAGTAGTGATGGGTATGAATTCCAGGCCAGTGCAGTAAATGCCTAACTTTCTTTTCCTATGTGTGACCTTAAATGCCACCAGATTGTGGAAACTTGACATCAATTAAGTCAAGATTTTCTCCCCTCACCACTTCCCACCCATTCCTGAGAATCGTGTCTGGGAGGTGCCACAGGCCCAGCGGCCCAGCTCTCCCCCAGACATTCCTTCTGCTTCTGCTGCAGCTGGCAGGCCACTGGAACTCTGGGATCTTGCTGCCTTAGCTCAGCGTTAGGGGCACCTGGCCTTGCTCTTCTCAGGCAGGAGGTTCTACCCTGCAGACCACTTTCTCTGAAACCACTAAGGCTCTCTTGGATCCAGACCATCATCTAGTCGCAGGAAGGAGAAAAGTCTGGCTCTACCATAGTGTATACACCCCAAGCCTTGAGTCCCCTAAAGTGTTGGCTTTGAAATTGCAAAACCTTAATTTTGGGCCTTGAAAAGACTCTTAAACACTTCTCTGCTTATGGTTTCAAAGTCTGTTTTGAAATGCAAAATAATCACAAATCAACTCTATTGTCTTTTGTTCCTTTCTTGAGGATTAAGGCAAAATAACCAGTTGCCTGAATAGTGAGGTTGAGGGGAGGGGAGGGATAACAGGAAAGAACAGATGGGAGGAGAGGAAAACAAAATTAATGTTTAAAATACTGTCTGCCCACATACATTTGTTGTGCTTTTCTCAACACAGCTTCTCAGGTAGCTCTCAAACTTGGGAATGCTCATGAAATTGTTCAAGAGAGTTGTTTAAAATGCACAGACCCTGCTTCATTTAGAGAGTACAACTCTGGACCAGTGGAAACAGGCAAATCTGTAAGGTTATATTAATGTCCATTTGCAAACAAGTCCAGATTGAAGTAACAGCTTACGATCTTACAACATAGAAGGAAATATTTTAGGTGAATGAAACTGAAGTTTATTTTTCACCCAAAAGTTGAATAGCAACCTGGCACTGTTGAATAGCAAAGCCCACTGTGACTACAGCTCTGTGCCTTTTTGCTTTGCCTGTGAAGCAGTTCTTTTAAACACAGGTGGGGTATTGGGCCATTATTTAACCAAGACTCTTGTAAGATAGAACACCATCAAAACAGCATGACAGATCAGAGGAGAGGCAAGCAAACTGTATTGCTGTGCTACATCTAAATTGCAAAGGAGAGGAAGGACTGGGGAGAACAGTGTAATTAGAGGCATTTTAAGCTCTCTAGTGGGAGGAAGAGCAAAATATTCTATATTTGAAATTGTAGTGGGAACTTAAAAGTTCTAAGGTTATAAGGGTAGGGCTAAGGGAAAAATAAAAGGAAGAAGGTGCAATGGGTACTCAGACACACAGGGAAAGTATTTGATCAGATGCCTTAAATAATCAAAGAAACAGGCCAGGAGCAGTGGCTCATGCCTGTCATACTAGCACTTTGGGAGGCTAAGGCAGGAGGATCGCTTAGGGTCAGGAGTTTGAGAACAGCCTGAGCAAGAGCAAGACCCTGTCTCTACAAAAAATACAAAAATTAGCCAGGCATGGTGGTGCCCACCTGTAGTGCCAGGTACTTGGGAGGCTGAAGCAGGAGGATCACCTGAGCCCAGGAGTTTGAGGCTGCAGTGAGCTATGATGATGCCACTGCTCCCTAGCCAGGGTGACAGAGTGATACCCTGTCTCAAAAACAAACAAACAAACAAACAAATAAACAAAACACAAACAAAAAAAAAAAGAATCAAAGAAACAATTCTGGGAGAAAGTGATAGTAAAACAATTTTTCTCCTAAGTAGTATCATCAGAGACAGCAGGCTGGAGAAAAAAAGAGTGAGAGAATTTGGGGAGGGGTTTACCAAGGCTGAAAAAAACAGAGATGGAAGCAGATTGCATGTCTATAAGAGATAAAATAAAAATTGAGTTTTTAGGTAGAAATATTTCACTAGTACAAAGTGTCCAGGCATGCTATTAATATTTAATTTAGATTACACAGCTTTATCATGCTCACTGCATATTTTCTAAAAATACCCTAAAAAGTGCTACCCAGCCTTCTTGGCCACAGTTCAGAGGAGGGTTATGGAGCTTCATATAGTCCCAGAGAATTTTCTTTCCTGAAGGCTAATTTTGTTCTCTACCCAATCCTGCCAAACTAAGAAAATAAACATGAGTTGTTTCTTCAACAAGGAACAACTCTCAAGCCTGCTCTAGTTCTTAAAGAGGAGGCAAAAATACCAATGTTTCAAGTTCTTCTTGTAAAAGGGTTTTCTTGTACAAATAATCCCTCAAGGCTGTGTAGCACTTTATACACTGAAAGCATTTTCAGATGTATTATCTCATTTGAATTTCAGTGAATTCTAGTATAAAAAGCATTTTCTGTATCATATGTTTTCACATACTGCTTGTTCTATCAAAACCAATAAAACATTGGACATGGTTCATTAGTTTCTTATAACCTGAATACTTTCAACCTTATACTGTTTTTTCTTTAGTTTTTCGTTTCTCTTTCCTCCTGACTAGAAAGCATTTTATGCTTCTGGTCAGCTCTCTTGACTCTGCCAAATTGCTAGTCTTTCACTTAGTGGAGTAACACAAGACCCCTAAGACCTAGAAAAGTCTGGGTTGGGTTAAATACTGGCCCCCTATGTCACGGCCAGCTGCCCGGGTCATTCATTGGCAGTGGGAGAGCCACTGTTGAAGGGTGTCAGGAGCTATAAACCAAGGTTTTAAAGCCAGATTAGACCTGGCATCAACCCTGGATTTACCATTTGATAGCTATGTGGTGTCCTCTGTAAATGGTGATATCTGCTTAATTTCATTTGTAAAGATTCTAAAGACAATAGAGTACCTTCTATGTTGTAGGCATTGAATGAGTGTTCATTCCTCCCCCTTGCCTCACAGAAGAGAGGAGTCACCCACGACTTAGGAGACAAGGGCTGGTGTATGGTCTTGATAGAAGTAGAGATGTGAACTTCTCGAACCCTAACATAGTTATGTGCACACCTAAACTCTGAACAGCCCACCAAGCCTGCTGCAGCAGGAGCACTTGCTGATATCCAAGTGGACTGGCACAGTCCCCGTTTGAGCAGGTCATAAGGCACCTGCTTACCATTATCCCAAGATGGCCCCAACAGTGCACCGCAAACCACCCCAGTCAGCCCCGGAATTATGTAGCAACAAACCCAAACATCGTCAGCCAATCAGCGTCACTCATTTTAATTTCATAATATAGGACAGAAACTGAGTGTTTCAGCTTTAAAAGACCTAGTCCCTTTCTATTCTCCTAAATCTCATCCCTGAGGGTTTCCTAGACCTCTGCCTCTGTCCATGACAGGTTCTCCTCATCGCAGTAAAACTTTTCCACTCAGTCTCAATCTTAGGTCTCTAATGGTCTTTATTTTTTTCTTTAACAGCACATAGGAAGAATGTGTGTCTTAGCCTCAGTGAAAAAGGCATGACAGATCTTCCCCTATGGGAGAAAATAAAAGAAAGCCCCTGTGAACTTGACAAGATAGCTGCTGATTCTCTGCCTGATGGAGAGGACGGAGCTGTGAGAACTGCATGAGAAAGTAAGAAGTTGCTTCAGTAGCACAACTGCTCTCCCTGTGACGGGCAGTGGTCCAGTTTCAGCAAGGATGAGCTGAGTACATACACTGGCCAAACACTGCATCGGATGCCAGAGATGTGAAGACGAGGAGAACATGGTCCCTATCCTAAGCACCGCAAAGCTTAGTGGGGAAGGACAAATGAAACAAACGATGGAACACATCGTGATTGTGGTTGATGTTAAAAAAGAGCCGAGATGAAAAGTACTCCGTGGTCATTAGAGGGAGAATGGCCAGCTCTAAGGAAGGGTAAGAGCGAAGGCATCACATAAGGCAGAATGCAGATGCTACTTAGGTCTTCATGTTGGGTGTGGTCAGCAGTTATTAAGTGAAAATGAAATAAATTATGGAGTTTATTGCTAGCTCGAATTTGTACTAATTCTTCTATTTTCTTAACGATCTTTTCAATTTAAACATAAATGTTTATTTCACAAATGTGTATGTGTGTGTGAATGTAAGTATACATACATACACAAATTGTGTGTGTGTGTGTGTGTGTGTGTGTGTGTGTGTGTGTGTATAGGACGTACTGGACTTTCTTTTGTGACTCTTGCTCCTGCTTCTCTAGCTTAAATGTCCAAGTGCTTAGATGCTTGAAGCTATGCTTCTTGTATACATTGTAGATATAAATGGTGATTTATCCTGCAAAAGCTGAAACTGGTGTCAGTGTACTATAGTTATTAATACATATATATGTATGTGTGTGTATTTATATATGTATGCCCCTTTGATGTCAATTCCAACAATACCCTCCTTTCTTCTTTTCCAAAACTGCCATCTTTACTTCCCATTCTGTAATTTCTTCACCATCCTTGTCCTATAGTTTGCCGGCATCAACCAGCCTGGGCCCCAGCAATGAGTGCCGGGATCCCTAGAAAAGAGAGAGCTGGAGAGGCCCAGTGCCGTGGTCTCATATGCAGCTCCTGTCACTACTTTCAAAGCTGCATGCGATTCAGCAACTTCCAAATAGGATTGCACTTTCGAGAGAGTGCTGCTGTCTTTACTTGGAGCAGGTGCTGTATGCCCAGCACAGCTGTCTTGTTAGCCCTTAAGATTTTTTCTCTTAATAGTGTATTTGCTGGTGCACTCTGTTTCTACCTGTTTAACGCTGTCCCATCTTTCCTTCAGCTGTCTCAAAGTCACACTGATCCAAGGAAAAGGGACTTAGTAGTCCTTTCACATGTAACAGGAAGAAAGCTTGAAGCAGTGTCACCTAAGAAAGATTTCCCCACTGGGCCAAAGACTAGTTTCTGTGCTGGTCCAGTGAGCACCCCCCCCCCCCTGCTGCTGAAATTCAGTAGCAGAAATGTCCCTGTTCATCATTCCATACCCACTCCTGGGCAGTGGGACAGTCTTGGTTGAAGATTACCTCACATCCCCTCTATTATGTAGGCCACAAAAGCACTTTGAAAACTGTAGTGCATCATAACAACATAGCGTATTATTACAATGATGTTAGAAACAGCAACCCATTAAAGAGTAAAGTTTTTCTGCATAGATCACACCCATCCCTTATTCACTTATCAATATTTACGTGAACTACTTTGGAACAAATTTGTCTAGTTCCTTGGTATCATTAAGAGGGGTACAAAGGAGACTTCAACTTTTCAGGAACATTCCTTCATTTAAAAAATGTGATGAATATTGATTAATTCTGGGTACATGTATATTTTTATTATCATCTGTGCTTTTGAATATATCATTTGTAAATGTCTCCATATTTTAAAAAAATTCTCATGAGAAGAACTACATACCTACTACGTGGGGCTAAAACATATTTAATTAATGTGCAAGAAACAGGACCCAATTCCCTTAAATTAACTGGCTCCCAGAGGTAACTTCTAAATCTCCCACATTTACCTTTTTTCTTTTAAAATTTTTTATTTGCTAATTTTTCTTAGCATTCCCTGCCCCATTTATGCTAAGGATACCCACTGTACTTATAGCAGCATCATTTATAATAGCAGGCAACTGGGAACAATAGGCACAATATCAAACAATATTGATAATGGTAACTCTAACAAATGAAATTGTGTCAATGAAAATGTTAAATTTTAAATGTGGCATATCGAATTGCATATCATACTATGATTAGAACTAGGTAATATTTGTATACATACTATAAGTGTGTGTGGGGGGGGACAAAATTGGGAAAGAATATGAAGAAAGCAAAAATTGCTACACAGTCTTATGGGAATTACGAGTGACTTTAAAAAATATTCTTGTAAAAATTTAAAGTCTATTTCATAATGAAGAAAAATTAATGTCTTTAGATTTGTATCTTCATGCCATTGAGCTTGCCTTTGCCTCCCATTCTTTTAACTTTGTGCTGTCTTTTGTGGCTCTTGCTCCTGCTTCTCCAGAATGTGCTCAAGTTTAAATGTTTGGAGCTATGCTGCTTCTATTAGAGATTCTAGCTATAAATTCTGCATAAGCTGAAAGTGGGGTCAGTCCACAAATACTGGTCCCTTCATCCTTAAATTCCATTTCTCTGCAGTGTGCTCGGTACTGACACTTCATCATAAGGATCAGCCTTGCCTCACACTCCCTTATTCTCTCTACCCACCCCATGTATGGTGAGGAGACCCTGCTGGGTAGCGTCCTCCTCAGTTTCAGCCCTTCTCTTTTGTGCATGGATGGCCCAATCTAAAATCTGCCTTGGTGCAAAATTAAAAATAATCTCCCCAATTCCCTCCTTTGATGTATTTCATAATTCCTCTTACGCCACCAAGTTATTCTTTTTTGCCCTTTTACAGTATACTTTGTGCCTTGTGAGTCATGCTCTGGTAACTTTTTCCTTGCTTTGCAGTAATATTTACAAAAAAATCTGAGAATTTAGAAATATTAGTGCTTCCTAATTCCCAGTAGCTTCCATTTTACGTTTGAAAATGTCATTGTTAATGTATGTTTATGGATGCCAAAGTATGTGTCAAAAATATAAGATCATGCAGTTGAATGATAAATACTGAGTTATTGAGAGAGGTTTTGATATAATATAAACACTGAGGTAGAAGACAGGTAGAGTCAGTCAGTAGTACGTGGGCTTTCAATGGATCAGCCATGCTTTGTCTTTTAAAACGAGAACAAATATGTTATGACGGTAAAATTTGAATAAGCTAAGTGGTAGACGATGTGTGTTCCGTATTAGTTTCAGTTCTCGCCTGTGTGCATGAACAATTTCACAATGTTTTTAAAAACGTCATTGTTGAAACTCTTTATTCCATCCAGCTAATCATTTGAACATTTTCACATCTTTTATTGAAATCTTAAAGAAAACATCAGTGAGAGCATTTTGGAAGTAGAAGAGGAGAGGACCCATAGAAAGTGGGGAGCTGAGAGATACAGGTTATAGTTAACAGAACAGGAAAGAAAGTTCATATATTAAGAAAGTTTCAAAGAGGAACTAAAGTAAGTCAGTCATGTAAAATTACAATAGAGGAACTAAAAATAATGAGATGTCCATATTGGGAGGGAGGAGGGTGAGCGTGAACTATGTTCTCAGCTATCAGAATAGGAAGGAAATCCACAGATAAAGTCAGTCTGATAAATAAAGAAGTGGCGATATGACTGTATTATTTAGAGATAGGGAAGTAACCACCCAGAAAATTAAAAAAAAAAAACAAAAAAACTGTAGCTGTTAAAAAGTTAGACTTGGCCTGGGGTTTGGGTGGAAGGCAAAGGGGTGGGGTGGGAGGTGCAGCAGTAAAGCATTCTTACCTTTTACAACAAGCTCTTCCTCATTGTTGACTTTTTTGTAAATGATACACACACTGCTTTGCTAAAAAAATTTTTTAAAGATAACGCAATAGGAAAACCATGGGACCCAAGAAAATGTCCCTCTTTAATAATCTGACCAAGTGACTATTCACTATTTTTTTTTTTTTTTTTTTTTTTTTGAGACGGAGTCTGGCTCTGTTGCCCGGGCTAGAGTTCCGTTGCGTCAGCCTAGCTCACGGCAACCTTAAACTCCAGGGCTCAAGTGATCCTCCTGCCTCAGCCTCCCAAGCAGCTGGGACTACAGCCATGCACCACCATGCCCAGCTAATTTTTTTTCTATATATTTTTAGTTGTCTAGATAATTTGTTTCTATTTTTAGTAGAGATGGGGGTCTCGCTCTTGCTCAGGCTGGTCTCAAACTCCTGACCTCAAGCAATCCTCCCGCCTCGGCCTCCCAGAGCGCTACGATTACAGGCGTGAGCCACTGGGCCCAGCCAACTATTCACTTCTTGACCTGTGTTGTATACTTGCTAATAAATAATTTATATTTTCATCTTTTAATTAGTATCCTGGATTATCCTTATTTCTTTCTGGTATTTTTTTCTTTCTTTCATTGTTTGCCTTCTGCAAACATTTTATAAATGATTTCTGTATACAAAAATTTGAAGACTGTTTATTCATTTATGGAAAGCTGATAGAATGTTAAATGAACCAAGGAAGGCTCCTAGGATTCAACTGTGTTTAAAACATGCCTATGGCAGGGCATGATGGCTCACGCCTGTAATCCTAGTTCTCTGGGAGGCCGAGCCGGGTGGATCATTTGAGATCAGGAGTTCGAGACCAGCCTGAGCAAGAGCGAGACCCTATCTCTACTAAAAATAGAAAGAAATTTTCTAGACAACTAAAAATATACAGAAAAAATTAGCCAGACATGGTGGCACATGCCTGTAGTCCCAGCTACTTGAGAGGCTGAGGCAGGAGGATTGCTTGAGCCCAGCAGTTTGAGGTTGCTGTGAGCTAGGCTGACGTTACGACACTCTAGCCTGGGCAACAAAGTGAGACTCTGTCTCAAAAAATAAAAAATAAAAAAAAATAAAACATCCCTATGACACATAGATATAGAAAGGAGACTTGGGGGCTGAGAGAGAGGGAATGAACAATAACTGCTAATGCTCATTTTTTCTGGGGTGGCGGTGGAAATATTTTGGAATTAAACTGTGGTGATGATTACATGTCTTTGTGAATATACTAAAATCCACTGAACCGTACACTCTAAAGCTGCTCTCTCCAACCCCTGGGCTGCAAACTGGTACCAGTCCATGGCCTGTTAGGAACCAGGCCACACAGCAGGAGGTGAGTGGTGGGTGAGCAAGCCAACCTTCATCTGTATTTACAGCCCCTCCCCATCACTTCCATCAATGCATAAGCTGCGCCTCCTGTCAGATCACAGTGACATTAGATTCTCATGAGTGCCAACCCTACTGTAAACTGCACATTCAAGGGATTGAGGTTGCATGCTCCTTATGAGAATCTAATGCCTGATGATCTGAGGTGAAGCTGAAGTGGTGATGCTAGCTCAGATTATCATTAGCAGAGAGGTCTGATTGCACAGTAAATGTAATACACTTGTACCATCCCAAAACCATTCCCCCCACCAGTCCATGGAAAATTGTCTTTCATGAAACCGGTTCCTGGTGCCAAAAAGGTTGGGGACTGCTGCTCTAAAGGAGTGAATTTTATGGCATGTGAAATATCTTAATATAAAAAAAATTGCAAAAGAATAATCTAAAATGTTAGTCATTATGTTATACTTGGGGGTATTTTTCTACTATTTCTCTAAGGTTTTGGTAATGTGATATTATTTCCATAATTTAAGAAATATTTTAAAGTAGTATCATTAGCCTAATGTGCAGTACCATCTTCATGCATCCAATTTTTCCTCTTAATTCCATAACACTTTTTATTTTCTCCTGCACTCAGAGTACATAATTGTTCACATTTTAATCTGTTTCCTTTATAGTTTTAAGTTTGGTGTTACTCTTAAAAATAGTTTCACCATGCTAAGGTTACAAAAACATTTCTGTGAGTTTTGTTCCCAGTAGTTTTATAATTTGCTTTTTTATTAAAAAATGCTCAAGTCCTTGATCTATCTGGAATTTAGCTTGGCATATGATTTGAGAGGGAATTAACATTATTCTTTCTCCTACTCAATAGCCAGGTTTCATAAACCAATTCATTTTATTTTATATATCAATTTTGTATTCTACCTTTGTGGAATACTAAATATACATATTTATACTTAATACACACAATCTATCTCTAAATTTTCTAGTCTATTCCATTGATTTATTGCCTGTTCCTAAACCAGCACCATGCTGTTAGTTTTTATATCTAGCAGAACAAATTCCATCTTCTTGCAGTATCTTTTAAATAAATAAATAGAAATCCCACAAATAAATAAGACTTCCATCCAAAGATGCTAAATGACTCGCTCATATATTACCGAGACAGAATTCAAAGAATAATCTGAGTCTCTTCAATTTAGTCATTTATTCATTCTATTTAACGGATTTTTATTGAGTACCAACAGTACCAGAGGCTGTTCTAGCTTCTAAGGATCCAGGAGTGTAGGAAACACAAAAATCTATGCCCTCATGGAGCAAACATATATTTAACATTTTTATTCATTTTTAAATAGATAAATTTCTGCTACATTTCCCAATTTTAGAGACAAATTTTAGTCATAATTTCATAATTATAAGAGTTGTAATCTTGCACTTCATATTCCACAGTCTCTTTTTCCTATACATACATTCTTCAAACTCTACAGTTTCATTTTTGTGTGTGTGTGCAAAGCAATCTCTCCTCTACACCCAAGTTTTATTTCTAAAACCCCTTTGTAGGACGATTCATTGTTAAGAAACATATGCCTGTACGGGGAAAATTAGGGAAATAAAGGTCATAATTAAACTAGAAATATGTATTTTCTTTAACTGTTTATTAAATAAGACATGTGGCATATATTATGTATCTAACATTAGTAATTAATTTACAGTCACCATGTCTTGCTTTGGGGAAACTTTCTAGAACTTCTCTTTTATGAAGTTTTAATAAGATACATGATTATTTTATTTTATAACACATAATATTCATAATGGGTATTTTTCCCTATTAGTTCTGATTGCTACATTTTTTATTTTATGACTTAGAGCAGTAGACTTCTACTATCTGCTCCCAAAATGACCCCAAAGAAATGAAGTAACTCGACAGAAGTTAAATGCAATTACATACTTGAGCTCCAAAGTTGTACAGATCTGCTTTACATCTAGCACTGCCACAGGATGTGTGACTTGGGCAGTTGAGGTGCTCTCTCTAAGTTAGGGCTCTCCATCCACAAATTGATTAGAATAATGGTACCTGCTTCATAGGATTGTTGAGAAAATTAAATGAGCTAGAATGTGTAAAATTAACAGCTCAGTGCTTGGCACATAATATGTGTCAAATAAATTTTAGCCAATATTATTCTGAGTTATTGTTGGGATCATTTCACTACAAAGAACAGTGGCTCATTTGGGTGATGGGAGTAGGGGTATTGTGAGGATACTCATGGAAATAAGGACTTCAAGGACCTCCTGGAATATCAGGAAAAGCTGTTGAACTGGGCCTCTTGAACACTGGAACTCACTCAGGCACTAGAAGCATCCAATGAAGACTCACTAATTCGAGTCATCTTCTTGCTGCCTGGCGATTCAGGAATCCCGTAAATGTGATGACTCAGCATCCCTCCATCTGTGCTACTGCCATTCCTATTTCTACTGATTTCTTGACTCTCCTATGAATATCTTTTGTTCTCAGCTTCTCTATGGCTTCTGCTTATTCATAATTGCTCACGCATTCTTTGTGATAACTCAAAACTTCAACTTATTTGCAATCTGTCAGCTCTGTGTCACATTTGTAGGAGATAGTATCTGCTTGACTTGATAGTGTCCCTATTTGAACAGAGGTTCTGTGCTAAACCACCTCATAGGCCATAAACCCATCTCAAAATTGATTGCCTTTGGACCTCTTAGAAAGGCTCACCTCTTATACTATCATATTGGCAACACTTGAAGTTTGGAGGGAACACATTCAAACCATATATGAAATGCTGTCACATTCTGACATACGAGGGGTTCCTATAACCTTCCCTATACTTTAAAATCCATATCGAAATTCTGCTCCAGGAAGTTTCCTGAGCCAAAAATTCACAGTGATTTGGTCCTTCTAGAACTTGTGTAGAAGTTATTATTCTTATCATTCATTGGCAGTCAGCCCTGTGCTTTCTTGTTCTGTCATATTAAATTATTATGTATGATTTATGCTATTAATTTCTTATGTTCTCTTTTATCTCCCAAGTGAGATGAAGATGAACCACACCTCCCACTTTCTGAATCTCCATAATACCTGACAGAACTTTGCACGTAGTACATTCTCAGTATGTACGTTTGACAGTTTAGTCAGGGTTTTCCCACTTCAGATTCTCCTAATTTCAAACCATATGAAAGCTTGCCACCAATTAATAGTTTTCAATCAATTCCTAAAAATGTGTTTTTTTGAGGGAAGAGCCCCATTCAATCAGGTTAACAAGAACCCATTCAGGTAGGATCAGGGCAGTTGTGGAACATGTTTAAGGTTGACCCTATAGAGGTCAAAAGCAACAGAGATTAGTGGTAAGGCTTAGATTGGGGGTAGGAGGAGTCAGTTCAGGAAGAGGTTTTTAATAAGATAGTGGTCAGAGGGCAGGAGATGGGGTCCATTTGATTGGCAAGGTGAGTATAGGGCACAGGACATTCTCGGGTTACAAGTCAGGCCTTTGTTGGTGGAGCAGGAAGGAGGCATTGCTCAGGGGACAACACCTTGGGTACATCTGACAGAGAAACTCTGCCTCTTTACTCAGCTGGAACAGGAGCCCTTTTTACTGAGTGCTTCAGTGTCCACAATTGACCCGTGGACAACCATCAGAAAGAGGACCCTAGATGCTGAGTTAAATAGTCTTGGTATTACCTGGGAATTTTAAATTTCACCAACAATGAATGAGAAGTTAAAGCAGTAACTAGGAAGCAATGATAAGATTAGGGCTGGGAATAACCAGACCTGCATCATTCTCGAAAGGATTATGTAGCTCGTAACTGAAGGGTAGGTAGAAATGAAAACTCCAAGCAGCAGGGTAGAAAGAAAGCAAGGTGTTTCAGGATGGTAATCCACAAATGCTGGGCATCCCATATAGTGTCCCTACTACACAAGTCTGGCCAAATGTTTCCAGAACTGGAGGGCAGGTGGAGGATGAAGTGGCAAAGAAGCATCCCTAAAGGAGATGAATTAAGCAGGAAAAAGGGATGTATCAGAATTTCTTCTCAAACCTGACTCATCATCAGAGTCCCCAAAGGGAGATTTAACCACCACAGATTGCTGCGTCCCAGTGAGTTTAGGATTAGCAACAGAAGGTCATAAGTAGTCGAAGGAAGAGGACTGGAATCTGTAATTCCCAGCACTTTCTGATTGGAATTCACTGGCTCTGATGATCTGTAACCAACATTAATGTTTGGTAGTTGTCCCTAAAGCTGTTTAACAACGGGAGACTTGGGCCTTTGAGATATTTCACATAAGCAATTCCATCCACTCCTCTTGATGAAAACAAATTCATCTTTATTAGTAGGCCGCTTTCAATGAACCAGAGTGCATTCATTTTTTTTTTCTGCATTGAGCTACACTGTAACAATTTAATTTTACTTTCATTTAAAAAATTTTAAAGACTTCTGCTTTTAAAACAAATGGTTTATGGAGGTGGGGAGAAATAAAAGAAATAAAAATTAAAACAAATGGTTTGAAAAACACTGGATAGTTGTGGAAGGAGGACCAGGCTTTAAAGACGGCAGGCCAGGATTTGAATCCCAGCACTGCCACTTAGCTTACAGCAACCTCGGGAAAGTTGTGTAATTTTTCTGAGTCTCACTTTCCTTATCAATATATTCTAGGAAACATGCCAAGCTTGAAGGTGATTACGATCTCCTTGAGGTCGTTGTCGTATTCCCAGTCTTTGGCACTTAGTAGTTGCTCACAACACATTTGCTGAATGAGCTAATACCTTGTACATAAACTGAGCAGCACAGCCCCTGCATAATAAAAGTGTGTTAGTGTTTTTGTTACTGCAAGCTTTTCTTTTCTTTTTTTTTCTTTTTTTTTTTTTGTCATGATGTTCAAACACTACATGAGCTTATACTTCAATTTAAAAAAAAAAAAGGTAAATTGGGAAGGGTATTGAGATTTGGCTGTGTAGACTTGAGAGGTGTTCAAAGGGGACTTTTATTTGTAAATTTAATAATTTTTGCAAGGAAAATATATTCACGTATTATTTGTTTAATTAGAAAAAATAAAAAAATTTAAAAGTAAGCTAAAAAACCTCCCTTATCTCACCCCATGAATGCTCTGCCAGCCAGCTTGGGAGTTCATCTTTGATTTTTCACTTATAATTCTGCCCCCTGCCACCACCCCCACAGACAAACACCTGTAATAGACTCTCCACTTTCCATCTAATTAACACATTTTCCTGTCCATTATACAAGCTGCCCTGAATTGCATAATCTGCTTTTGCTGGAGAAATATGTATATCTCTTCTTATACAGCTGCCTTACCCATCCTGTTGAGAACCATTCTGATTAATTTATTTAAGCCTTTTATCTTATCTTATTGTGAAATACTCTGGTTGCCACATCTCTTTTTTTCAGCAGTGCACACGCACAGTGCGGTGTTACATGCAACCTCTTAATTCTTTGCTGCACTTTTTTTTAAAAGATATTTTTGTTGTATTAATAAATTCAGATTAGTACTTATTGTCTTTAAAAGATTTCTATCCTGAATAATTATTTTCCATTTTAAAATACAGACTTCTTGAAGTACAGTTTATTTGTCCCAATTACAATTTTATTTTTTAATTGGTGCTACTTGATTTTATTCTAAAGTTGGCTAATTTAAATTTCTTTTTAATTTTTTTTATTTCAGCATATTACGGGGGTACAAATGTTTAGGTTACGTACATTGCCCTTGCCCCACCCGATTCAGAGCTTCAAGCGTGTCCATCCCCCTCTTTGCTGCCTTATAGCTCCTTTTTTTTTTTTAAACCCCAAAACGAGACTTATTGAGGAAGAGAAAGATAGGTTTACAGAGCACGTTATGTTCGCCACAGACCACAAACGGGCCCCTTGTCATGACAAAAAGGCCTCAAAGCTCCCTTTTTGACAGCCATCAGTCCAAAATTCTCTGCTAGCTGGCAGGACCCTCTGGGATTGGGCCTCACTTGACCGAATGTTCTCTTGCCAGCAGTAGATTCCTCAGCTCCTCTAGTGAATGAGGAACTCCTTGTGAGTGGAGCTAAGTCTTCAAACCACATATGTCTTGTTTGCCCACAGTGCACCTCAGGATGGAAATGCGCCCACGCTCCCACTGAATGAATGAAACTGGAGCTTGGATCTTGTATTAAAAAACAAAATTGGTTCAGACTCTACATTTTGTCTGCAACAAGTAGAAGTTGCAGTCAAGAACTAGCTTCCCATTTTTGAAACAAGTAATTCTCAATTGCACACTATTTTAAAGGTCATCTCTAACCTTTGACGAGGTTTTTACAATGTTAAGGTTTGAACTTTTCCTGGCCCCGTACTTAAACCCATACTAAATTCTGCTGTAGGAATGCCCTTTGTTTTCCCTCTGTTAATTTGGCTCGAGACATCTTTAACATTTCTCCATTTGCTGGTGTAGAACATGCTGATTTTATAGTTTATTCTCAGTGACAACTAAATGATTCCTTGGGAATATTTATTGGAGAGAGAATTTCAACATCTTATCAAGAGTTTTTTTGTTTGTTTGGTTTGGTTTTTTAGGGGTGGGGAAGTATTGCTTAGTAAAGGCCATTAGCTTTGGAATTAGACCTGATTTTGAATCCTAGATTTGCCATTTAGTAGTTGTGTGTCTGTGGACTACTTATTTCACTTTCCTAAGCCTCATTTTCTCATCTATAAAATTAAGATAAAAAAGAAAAAACTGTCCACATATGACTATTTGTAAGGATTAAATGAGAAAATGATGTTAAGGACAGACCAGAACACAAAAATGAGACATTCTTCCTGCTTTTACTATATGCACATACGTGTGTATGTGTGTGTGTGTGTGTATTCCTTTTACTATCTCTGTATATTTAGTTCTGCAAACTATGGTGATATAAGTTCCTGGCAGTGTCTGTGCTATCTCATGTTAATCACTCAACTAAAGTTTTTATTAAATATTCCCAGCACTGGATACTTTGAGGAACTCAGAAATACTGTACAAAAAGCAGTCCTTACAGGAAGTTTATATGAGGCTGTAGAGACATATGTAACAAAGGGCAGCTGTAAATAATTAGCATATCAAGGTACAAGACTGTGGACTACAGATCAGTGGTTCTCAGCCGGCTCTCAGACAGGACACACCCAAGAGATGGTGATTCACAAGGTCACACTCCCCTGTTAAGCTCAGTTTCTGGTGTGTCAACAAATACTCACAGTGCCCTATTATTCTCACTCAGGATTGAAAGAAAGTGTAGTGTTAGGGTAGGGATAGCTCTGAAATCAATCTTTTTTAAAAAAGTATATTATTAGCAAATGTCTGCATTTTCACTGCTATCAGGTACAAATGATTTGTCTGAGGTGGAGAAACAGAGTCAGAAAAGGGCTATAAACTAAAAAGCCTGTGGGGCCAGACTGATAAATGAGTGAGGTGAACTGAATGTGAGAACCCACAGGAAGCCGTTGGGAAGAGCTTGGTGCCCAAGAGCATGCTCGCACATGCCCACACACACTCGCATGCTCATGCACACACGTGTGTGTGCTTACCTTCCAAACACATGTGTGTTCACGGACTCCAGGGAATCACAGGACTGGTATTGCCAGCTCCTCTAGTGTCTCAAAAAAGCCAGCAGTATAGAATTTTATGTGAAATCTCTGGATTTTAAAGTTGATTCAAACAAGTTTAAAACCATATGAGGCAAATCAAACACACCTGCTGTTTATAAGAGCTACAGGTTATCAGTTTGTGACCAAACTCTTGCAGACCAAATTTCTTTGATTGCATACCCTTGTCGGTAAAAAACTTTGAACATACAACTCAGAATATAATTTCTAAATTATGCACATGTACTCAAAATCTGTGAATTAAGTATTTATAATGCCTTCTTTCTCTTAGCAAAAAGTAAATACAAATAGATGTTCTCACATTTCCCTTCAACACCCTAGGGGCTCCTCGTGGGTGTGCAGCACTGAGGAGACCACCGCTTGGACCACGAGTGCTGTAGGAGTTGGGGACCAGGGGGACCCAAAGAAATGAAAGTCAATCCGCCTCTCCTGCTCTCCCACTCCTGACACGCAAGTTCCCAGTTCCCCTCCCAAAGCAGCCACTATATATAGCTGGATTTTTTCTATGTATATTTTTCATTATTTATTAATTTATTCAAAAGAAATTTATTAATAGCTACTGTGCACCAAACCCTGTTCTAGGTGCTTGGGGACAAGTATGGCTGCCTCTATGGGACTTGACCTTCTGTTGGGGGAGACAGCTAATAAACAACGAAATATTAAATATATAACTAAAGGTCAAGTGGTGATAAGTGCCGCAAGAAAACTAAATCAGGTACAGTGGTAAGTAGGCAGTGTGTGGAGAGGGAGGGTGCAGACGGAGGACCTGCAGACAGCCGTTCCGAGGAGATGGCCTTTGAGCAGAGAGCTGAGAGGTGAGCAGCTGCCTGGCAGGTATCCGGGGGAAGCCGTCGAGGTAGAGGGGCCGTGAGTTCCAAAGAGTGTGGGTAAGAGTGAACTAGAACGAGATGAGTAAGAGGTCAGAATCACATCACATGAGGCTATAGAGGCCCCGCCGAAGAGTCAGTCTTGTTTTATTTGACGTGTTAGGGGGAGAAAAACACTCTAAGGGTTTTGAACAAGAGGGTGATGAGATTTGTTTGTTTTTTAACGGGGATACGTGGGCTGCTGTGTGGAGACTAGACTGAAGGGAAGAAGCAGGGAGGCCAGGAAAGCCGTGAGAAGGAATCCTGCCCTAGAGTCGGCAAGAAGTGAAGGCGTTCCTGAGTGTGGGAGCGATGAAGGGGCGAGTTACGGTTGGAATCAGGATTTATTCGGCAGGTGGACTCACAGAGCTTGCCGATGACTCATTCTAGGCACATACAAGCATATATTTATATTTGCCACTCCCCCCCATTTTAAAAACACAAAGAATAGCTCACTGTACAAACTATTTTGCATTTTGCTATTTTTTCCCACTTAATAATAGACAGATCTTTGCAGTGTCTACTGCGAGAATGAAGACTATTCCCAGCAATCAAACTGATGACATTCCAGAAAATGTGGACATCACTCTGAAGGGATGCACAGTCATTGTGAAGGGCCCCAGAGGAACTCTGAGGAGGGACTTCAATCATATCAACCTAGAAACTCAGTATCCTTGGAAAGAAAAAGAAGGGGCTCCCAATGAAAACTGATGGGGAAATAGAAAGGAAGTAGCTATTGTTCGCACTATTTGTCATGTACAGAACATGGTCAAGGGTGTTACAGTGGGCTTCCGTTACAAGACGGGGTCTGTGTGTTATAC
This sequence comes from Lemur catta, assembly GCF_020740605.2. NCBI lineage: Eukaryota > Metazoa > Chordata > Mammalia > Primates > Lemuridae > Lemur > Lemur catta. Next base: position 87,665,317 of record NC_059135.1, on the reverse strand, counting down.
AGGAGAAGGTATCTCCTGTTGAAATATAATATTTCTTGGGTGAAAAATACATCCATAGGATTCAGATGAGGCCAGCCGTTGCTTGTTTGGTATCTCAAGCCCAGAAAGATGAGTTAATCCTTGAAGGAAATGACATTGAGCTTCTTTCAAAGTCAGCTGCTTTGATTCAGCAAGCCACAACAGTTAAAAACACACATAGCAGTCTCATCTGGAGGCTTGGCTATTAAAAAAACAACAGTATATCAGAAAATTTGGGGATGGTATCTTAGGTCTCTGAAAAATGAACAGTTCAGTAGGCTGATGAATAAGATCTAAGAGTTGTCCAGCTGCCGGATGATTTCTAAGACCTATTTGCAGGTATTAATATTTTCATACCAGATTTCTTTTGTTTAGAATAGATGTTGACAGGTTTATATTTTCTCATGTCTTCATTTTCACCTAGCTAGTAAATGGCAAAACCAGTTTTATCTGGCCCTGCTAGTCTGCTATTCCTGTTTTCTGTCATGACATGCCCGGGTCCTCTTTCTTCCATGATTTAGCTCAAGTCGTTCTTCACTGCGAGGCCTCCCGCAACGACTCAGCCTATCGTGACTGCTTCCTCTTCCAAAAGAATGCTCAGTGTCTACAGTGCTCACTTGGTCCTTAAAGGCTTAAAGTACGCTATCCTGGTTTGGGGTTGGTACCTAACCTGGAAGTTCCTTGAAAGCTACAATATGGATTATTACACCTCTCCTGTTGGGCACTCCAGGATTACTTTCCTAAGGGGGCTGAGGGACACAGTCTGGTTGAGAAGAGAGTGCCTAAGGGACTTGTCTTGAAGCTGAATTTGCATAGCACACACACTATTTTATTTGCAGTGATTGAGGGTGGGTGTGATGCAGTTTGGGAAGAGGTAAGCTGAACCCCCCTTAGAACACTATTTCAGCTGCCACTGACCTCTGGTGGGCTTGTCCATGATGGTGGTTTCCAACAAATCTAGCTGCTCTTCAAAATCACCTTGGGAGTAAGATGTTACAGAAATACATATTTTCAGATGTCCCTCCAGAGCCACTGAGTCAGAATCTCTTGGGTAGAGTCTGAGAACCTGGTGTTTAAGAACCTCTTCTAGGAAGTTCAAGTTGAAGGCATCTGAGCACCTACTGCTCAGGCAATAGCTACTTGTAAGCATGGAGTAGGCACCAAGTCTGGAAACACAAGTGAGTTATAATCGATATTATATTATGGTATACAAGAAAGTGATATCTCTGTTTCCCAACTCCCATTGCTACAAATAATTTTAGTGTAAAATAATCTGTACTCAAGCTGGCCATAGTGTACCTGTAGTCCCAGCTACTCAGGAGGCTGAGGCAGGAGGATCACTTGAGCCCAGGAGTTCAAGTCCAGCCTGGGAAACATAACGAGGCCCTATCTTCTGGAAAATTAAAATTTAAAAAAAAATGCCTATTGAAATCAATTTTGTAAGCATTTATATTCTGTTATTCACCATGAAGGATATGAAGGAGGAATATAATAACAAAAATAATTATAGCTAACATCCACTGAATACTTAATATGTGCCAGGCACTTTGTCAGATGTTTTGCAGGCATTGTCTCATTTGTTATTTACCAGACTTCTCTGTGTGGACCATAATCAGGGTCAACTTATCCATTAGCCTCACTAGGCACAATGCATTGTGTCCATGATACTGTTAGGGGCTCATGAAAATGTTTTTGTTGGTTGGACAAGGTGGCTTATGTCTGTAATCCTAGCACTCTGGGAGGCCAAGGTAGGGAAATTGCTTGGCCTCAGGAATTCAAGACCACCCTGAACAAGAGCAAGACCCCCGTCTCTACTAAAAATAGAAAAATTAGCTGGGTGTCGTGGTGTGTGCCTATATTCCCAGCTACTTGGGAGGCTGAAGGAAGAGGATCACTTGAGTACAGGAGTTTGAGAGTGAGCTATGATGACGCCACTGTACTCTACCCAGGCGACAGAGCGAGACTCTGTATCAAAAAAAAAAAGAAAAGAAAATGTTTTTCCTTTTAGAATCAGAACGGAAAATAAAGGAATATAATCTCTCTGAATTGTATTAGTCCTTATACCAACATAGTCACAAAATATATAATTTGTAATCTTTTATGGAGAAAGGGGGCCAACGAAGGCAAAAGTGCCTTGGGCCTCTGAAAGCTATAAAGTGTTCTTTACCATAATCATTCCCATTTAACAGATGAGGAAACTGAGGCTCAAGGAAGTTAAAAATAAAACTTGCCCAAAGGCCACGTATCTAAAAAATGGCAGAGGTGATCCTTGGACACAGGTCTGTGGGACTTCACCATGACCATTTTAATCAGCACACTATATACTACACAGTTTGTCATGTATTAACCAATTAGAAATTCCTTAAATAAATGTCTAAACTCAGGGGCACATCCAGATTCTGTGGGGCTGAGGCTTTTACAATTTGGAGGACCTTCTTAAAAAAATACAAAATTATAAATAAAAATTGGGTACACAGTCTTGGAGGGGACTGTCCAAGTAAGGGGCCCTCGAGTGTAAGCCTCATTAGCTTCATGGTCAATCCAATGGTTTAAATGTCCTTGGGCCTAAAGAAAACCCAGAAAGGAACCAGTGTAAACCAGGGCACCTCAGCAAAGGATTCAGGGAGGAAATGGGACCTTGAAGCATGGCTCTGAGTGGGGCCCCTGAGCGCAAAGCCTCGGGGGCAAGTCTGAGCAGATTTGCTCAGGGGAAAGCAGAGAGCTCCGCCTGCCTGGACCCACATGCTGCCGGGCGGCTGGGGAGAGGTACGGGCTTCCGAGGCAAGCGGTGCCTGTTTAAATATCAAGATGGAAAGGCCACTGGGAGTCTTCATACGCCTGGATCGACGTCATTATAGAATGAAGGGCAACACCAGGATGAAGAATCTGGCGGCCACAGGCAGGACTCTTGGGAGGTTCCAGAAGCAGCAAAGGGATCTAACTGAAGGACTAATCTGGGTGTGTTTTAACAAGAACCTGATAAATTATGGTTGGCCAGAAGGAGGAAGGAGTACAAAGCGAGAGAGAAAAAGGAAAGAGTAAGCATCAAAAAGGCTCAATCAAGCAGACATGAGGAACAGAGGGGAACAAGATAATTTTTATATTTTGAGCCTGGATCACTGAAGGAAGGAACAGTGTGGGATTGCCAGAAATGTAGGGGTTGGTTAGGTTTGGTTCTAGAGAAGTTAAATCCAACAAAGTAATCGAAACAGGAAGGTTCCTGAACAAACTTGACAAGACCCTCCTGGCCTTAGCCTGTGCATTGTCTTCCGCCCGCCAATGCCCCATCCGACCCCCACATTCTTTGCTGATTGTGTTAACAGCGTGAAGACATTGCTGTAGGGTCTCCCCGCTTCTTTCTGGCTAGGACGCATTTTGCCCTTAACACGGCTTTTGTTAAACATCGTTATGAGATTAGTTATAATTTAACTCTCAGAGTTTCAGCCCTCCCCGCTGCCTCTCCAGGTGAACAGCCAAGAGGACTAGTCACAGCAAAAATAGAAAGAGGAGAACAGATCTGAGAGGGCATTACAGAGCTATAAAAATTATAAAGGGATATGGAATGAGAAAGAGAGGAGTCTTACAATCATGCAAAAAATATTTACTGCATACCTATTATATGCCAGGCTCTGCGTTTGGAACAAAAGCCATGGCTAGGGGAGAGATGCAGTCAGCAAGCACCCTGAGGGTGTTTGGGTTCTCAGGCATGAGTGTTTGGGAAGGTGACAAGGTCAGGCACAGCTTTAGGAACAACAGATTCCAGAGAGAGGGAGACAGATGATGAATTGAGTTTTAGCCATGTTAAATTTGGTATGATGAAAATGTATAGTGGAGATGTCCGGTACATAACTGTAGCCATGGGCATGAAGTTAAATTCAACAAAATAATCACAGTTGGAAGGCCAAGGTAGAAGTCAGGGCAAGAGAGATACATTTTAGAGTTTATCTGCTGGCATGCGGTTAATGAGGCGGGCATGAGGGATGGAAGTATTATTTTCCATGGTAGAAGGGTAGTGCAAGTGGAGGCTCCTAACAGAGCTAAAGATGCTTCAGGAATCAAGGAATTATACAAAATTGGTAAAAGAAACAAAAAAAGATTGGTGAACATAGTGCAAACAGGTGAGCCAAACTAGGAGGAGGCTCAAAATTGACTTGCTTTTGGGGATATAAATTTCTTTGTGAAGAATATTCTGCCTGTGTCTGAAAATGTTCATATGTGGTTTGTGTGGTTGTTCATTTGAAAATATTGACGCTTGGAATTTTAGATTTCTAAATGTATGAAGTTATATCAGTCACAGGATGTATGTGTGTGTTTGTGTGTGGGTGTGTGCACGTACATGTGTGTCTATTAAACTGGAGGGGAATTTAATACAGAGAATTCATTCCATGGATCATAGAGAAGCTGGAAAGCCAACTGGGGCCACTGAGGCAACGTGGAGATTAGCAAGAGCAGAAAGCCATTACTATCACCACTCTTGGGTCTGGAGGGAAGTTGGAAGGAGGTAGCCTTACCTGAGCTTCCACCTGAGGCCATCCGGAATGAGTCAGAGCCAAAGGGAGGACTGCCTAACAGAAGCTGGGAGCCAAGAGTGGCAACCCACAGAAGTAGGAAACATCCCTCCTTTTCCCCTTCTGCCTTCCCAGTTTACACAATCGGTGCTGTCAGTGTTTCCCATTAGCAGAGACTTCCAGGATGCCAGAGCCCAAGGGAGCTGGGGAATTATTGCTCCCTTTTTCGTAGGAGAAAGAGTAAGGGAAAAATAGTGCAAGGGGGTTAACTATCTTTTTGTTACTGATTTGTAATTTTATTACATTGTGATCAAAGAATGTGTCTACATGACGGTGATTATTTAGTATTTGTTGAGACTCGCTTTGTGGGAAAGGACATAGTCAATCTTTGTAAAATGTTCCAAGTGTTGCTGTGTATTCCCTATTTTTGTCTGTGTTTAGTATTCCACATACACTCATCAGATTTGGTTCGTTGATTGTGTAGCCATACAATAAAGATAAATCTTCTTTATCTGTATGACTATTTTATTTGCATGAAGTCAGTTTTCAAAAGAGGTATGTTAAAAATCTCTCACTATGATTGTAGATTTACCAAATTCACATGTCAGCTCTATGGAGAATAGTCTATAAATGAACATTAATGGAAATAGTTGGAAAGCTGGTGCAATGGTTCAGGTGAGAAATGGTGGTAGCCTGGCCTAAGATGCTAAGCATGTGGAAAGAAAGGGAAAAAAAGGAATTAATGCTGATTGCTAGGTTTCTGGTATGGGCAACTGGATGAATGGTGGTACCATTTATACACATGGACTGCCACCAACCAGTGTTTTTCCTTGAGCAAATTATATAAACTCGCTGACCTCAGTTTTCTTATTTATAAAAATGGATATAATAATAGATTATATCTCATAGGGTTATTGTGATGATGAAAAGAGTTAATATATGTAAAGTACTTAGCATTATATTTAAATAATTGTTCAATATGTGCCTTTATTATTACCCATTAGGATATGGTTAAAGGAGGGAAGGTTTGGGTTTAAGGTGGGATATGAAGCTTTCACAGGGAGGCTATGTGTGTGCTGTTTTGTGAGCTATCTTTCAGTACAGAGCATCTAAATCATCTTAGCAAATGCTGCCGAGGGATCAAAGAGGATGGACATGAGGAAAGACCACTGAAAGGTCAAAGGCAACTTTCAAGAGATGGCAGAATCAAGGAAAGATTTTCTTTAGGTGGACTGGGCGTGGTGGCTCATGCCTGTAATCCCGGCACTCTGGGAGGCCGAGGCGGGAGGATCACTCGAGGTCAGGAGTTCGAGACCAGTCTGAGCAAGATCGAGACCCCGTCTCTACTAAAAATAGAAAGAAATTAGTTGGACAACTAAAAATATATAGAAAAAAAATTAGCTGGGCATGGTGGCACATGCCTGTAGTCCCAACTGCTCAGGAGGCTGAGGCAGAAGGATTGCTTGAGCCCAGGAGTTTGAGGTTGCTGTGAGCTAGGCTGACACCACAGCACTCTAGCCTAGGCAACAATAGTGAGACTCTGTCTCAAAAAAAAAAAGATTTTCTTAAGGTGGGGAGAGTAGAACATGGTTTCAGGCAGAGAATAAGGAGCCATTTCAGAGGGAAACAGAATAGCTCACTCCATGTACTTTCCTGTTTGTTTTTGCTTTGCACTCTTACAATGCATTGTTGCTTGGGTTAATTCTGAGTATGGAAACCAGCCATCGCCAAAAGGCTGCAGGAGAGCGCAGCTCTGGAAAAAATGACTGCAATTAACAGAGCAACATTAACTTACAGAACAGCAGTAAGTTACCTCGAGTGTGATTTATCATATGATTAGTCAACAGATTACTCTAGTGACAGTTGTTAAGAAGCCCATATTAAATTTTTGATGCAACAGGGAAAAGTGATTAACTTGACAAAGATTCATAAGCACATGTGTTTCTAACTCTGAGCTACTGGGTGGAATGAAAACTGAAGTTGTGAATTCCATAGTATTCACTGCCTTGGCAGATTTCAGCGTGAGATTATGTATGACTGTACCTCTCCCACAAGTTTACACAGGCTTAGGAATCTTCTTTTTAAGGCTCTTATGCAATCTGCATTTTAGCAAGAGCATACAAATGCATGGAAAGAATATTCCCAGGCATGTTAATCTTGACTTATAATTATGTATCCTTCTTCATGAGTTAGTGCTGAAATACTTTTTCTTTTCTGTATGCTTAAGGAGAAAGAAATTGCTTTAAGCCTATTATAATTGGAGCCATATTTCTTTCTTTCTTTCTTTCTTTTTTTTTTTTTTTGAGACAGAGTCTCGCTCTGTTGCCTGGGCTAGAATGCCGTGGTGTCAGCCTAGCTCACAACAACCTCAAACTCCTGGGCTTAAGCAATCCTCCTGCCTCAGCCTCCCGAGTAGCTGGGACTACAGGCATGTGCCACCATGCCTAACTTTTTTTTATATATATTTTTAGTTGTTTGACTAATTTCTTTCTATTTTTTTTTAATTTTATTTTTATTTTTTTTAATTTTTATTTATTTATTTATTTATTTTTTATTTCAGCTCATCATGGGGGTACATAAGTTCAAGTCATATACATTGTCCCTGTCCCGCCCATCCCCCCGAGTCAGAGTCCCAAGCGCGTCCGCTCCCACTCTTCAGACAGTGCGCCTGGCACTCACCATGTATTCATACCTCGATCCCCTCCCCCCCCACCTCCCCAGGTCTGCACCCTCAAGCATGACCATTCCCCAGAGGGTGCGCAACGCACTCGTCATGTAGACGGGGTCTCGCTCTTGCTCAGGCTGGTCTCGAACTCCTGACCTCGAGTGATCCTCCTGCCTCGGCCTCCCAGAGTGCTAGGATTACAGGCGTGAGCCACCATGCCCAGCCTGGAGCCATCTTTCATTAACCAGTTTTAGAACTATCACAAATAAATTATAAGCTACATTCAATTATGAAGTCATTTCGTTAACAGACTTCACATAAATGGAAAATGAAAAGCAAGCTCTGTGTAAAGCTAGGACATTTAATATGCACTTCTATCCTCTAGCCTTCTGGAAATCCCAGTAAAACTACCAGTGAAGAGATATTTTAAGGCTTAAACTCAATAGATGTAGACAGCAGAAGAAGTGACAATTTTGGAAGCTGGAAAACAGATGACTACATAGTGATAGAATGAGCAGATTTGAGAAAATTGAATCCAATCAGGCAGTAGAGAAAACGTAAAACAAGTCTGATTTACAACATATCCAAAGACTTGGAAACTAATGGCAGCAAGATCTTTCGGAAGTGGGGTGAAAGTAGTATGGACGAATAAAGAGGATTGTTAGGAAGTATTCTTTAGTAGGAATCGGATTGGATTCCTAGATTCCTCCCTAGATTTGTGCAGCATCCCCGAGACTGCACCATTTTAACTGGCAGAAGTGATGGTTTACTTTCAGAATGGGGTAAAATTCTGGTTCTACACTGCAAGAACACCAGTGCAGTTGGTGTGAGAGAACTATGCTAAAAATAGTGGACTAACTGAATTTATGCATATTAGCTTCTGGGACACCCCATGCCACATCCATCTTTTCTTGCTCTGAAAGTCAGACCTTCATGCTCCAGGTAGAATATAAAGTCTTCTGTGGGAAATATGATTAGTCCATGCTGAAAGACCTGACATTGGAAAGATACTTACATCAGAAGTTGCCTCATCAAACAGCCCACTCTGCTGCTCCTACAGTGAAGCTCACATCAGACCAGCCTGGCTCTCATATTGTCAAAGCTTCCAGCACTGGTGTTTTAGTATTCTTAAATATTGTTAGATACAAAGACTACAAGATAACTGAGGAAAGCCTTTAACCTGGAGGATATTAATAGAAAATAAAATAAAGAGAATAAAGTAATGTTAAGGAAATCAAGATAAAATAAAAGTCAAAAGCCTCACAAAGAGAAGCTAGTATAACCATGAAACAAGACCAGGATTCTATGCAAAAATAAACAAATAAATAAATGGAACATATCAAAAACATGTAGAAGGTCTTGCATATTAAATACATAGCAGAAATGAAAATTTTCAATAGAAAGGTTGGAATATAAAGTTGAAAATTTTCCCAACAAAAAGAAAAAGAGATGAAAACTAGGAGATAAAAACTTAAGACAATTAAGAAATTGGTCAAGGGGTGTTAACATCCCCCCAAAAAATAAAAACAGAGAGGGAGAATAGAGAAAATGGAGAAAAGAAGTTAATGATCTGAATTTCCACTCTGAAAACTTTATTACATAAATACAGTCTCAGGTTAATGCACAGCTTTGTAAAACATTGATGGCAAAGAGAAGATCCCGCAAGATTGTAGAGAAGGAAAAAAATACCCAGGTCATATACATAGGATCAGCAATCAATAAGAATAAAAATGTTTCCCCAAACTTAGGAAAAGGTGATTGTTCTGTAGTCATGGTAACAAGTGGCCATGAAAACTGGTTTAAACTCATAAAATTGATCAACACGATTTTCCCCAATGAACACGTTTTTGTAAGCCAACCCCTCCAGTCAGAGATGGATTCACTACTATAAACACACCTCTAAGTGCTGACTGATAAAGTCTTCCTCAAGGAACTGTGATTCTACAGATGATGGCAGCCCTCTGAGGCCTTGGAAAGCCCACCAGTCCCTGAACTCCATGTGTCTTAAAAACAACATACTCAGTAGTCTGCTCTGCTTGGAGATACTGTGCCTGTCTCATTAAGTCTCCCTCACTATAGGAAGTAGTAAATTCAGCTCTGTCTTTTATTTCAGATATTAAGTGGTGGTCTAATCAGCCTTTGACATAGTTTTTCTTTTTTCTTTATTTGAGATAGAGTCTTGCTCTGTTGCTTGGGTTAGAGTGTCATGGCATCAGCCTAGCTCACAGTAACCTCAAACTCCTGGGCTCAGGCAACCCTCCTGCTTCAGCCTCCCAAGTAGCTGGGACTACAGGCATGCACCACCATGCCCAGCTAATTTTTTTAGTTGCCCAGCTCATTTTTTTTTTCTATCTTTATTAAAGACAGGGTCTTGCTCTTGCTCAGACTGGTCTCGAACTCCTGAGATGAGTCAGCTCAGGCAATCCTCCCGCCTCAGTTTTCCAGAGTGCTAGGATTACAGGCGTGAGCCACCACACCCGGCTGAAATACATTTTTAACTCCTGGATAGGAGCTTTGGAAGCTATAAAGCAAAGGAGAAATGCTTTTAAAATGTTAAAGGAAAATAATTAACAACCTAGACTTCTACACCCAACCAAACTATCATTTACATATAATAGAAGAAGAAAAGACATTTTCGGACAAGCAAAGTCTTGAACAGTATAGTGCTCATGTATTTTTCTTGGGAAGTCACTGGAGGAAACCAAGCAAGAGGAAGATGTGGGTTATTGGAAACAGGAGATCCAATATAGGAAAAAAATCAAAGCACAGGCCCAGGATGATTGGTGAAGAGAGATCCCAGGGTGGTAGTTGTACGCCAGTCTATATAGCAGCTTGTATCAATTTTCTTGTGCTGCTGTATGACAAACCAACACAAAATGCAGTGGCCTACAACAAGCATCTATTTAGCCTACAGTTTTGCTGGGCAGATCTTCTGGCTGATCTTAGCTAGGTTCATTCTTGCATTTGTGTTCAGTTGGCAGTTCAGCTGGGGCTGCCTGGTTCCAGATGGCCTCAGTCACCTGCCTGACATGTGTCTTGGGTGCTGGCTAGGATGATGGGTATAACTGGACTGTGTTTCTCTCCTCATCAAGAAAGTGAGCCTGGCTCATCACATGGCAGCAGGTGTCCAAGAGCCCAAAGCACAAGGACTCATCAAGCCTCAACTGCATCATGTTTGCTAACATTCCATTGGCCAAAGCAAGTCGTGTGGTCAAGGCCAGAGAGAAAGTGGAAGGAGCACTGAAAGTAACAGAACAAGGGAGCACAGATACAGGAAACGGATTTTTTTTTTAGATGATGGATATGTTAGTTAGCTTTACTGCATCATTACACATAGTGTACATATATCTAAACTTCACATCTTTTCCATACATATATACAACAATGACTTGTCAATTAAGAATAATATCAACAAAACCATAATAAATAAATAAAACGCAGGGAGGACAGCTTGACTGCCCCACATATTTGGTTTCTGGCTCTGCCTCAGCTGTCCACCACATTCATTGTAGCCATCGTATATGTCCATTCATGGAAGTTCTTTTGGGGTCACAGGAAGCAAAAAAAGTTCACAAACCTCCTAGTGGCCCCTGCTGATCTTGGCTCTTTTTATAGGGAGGGGCTGAGGTCCCCCTATCTGGTCAACCAGTCTGGAAGGAGTTGGCTTCCCAGGATGTTCCCTAGGGAAAAGTATCTCCCCCTGGGTCTCCCCAAAAGTTGCTGGTGCTGTGGGTAGAGAGGGAGGCCATGGGGTCATGCTGGGGGACTGTGCTGGGACTGGTGGGGCTCACCTGCAGGCTGGGTAGGGCACTGACAGGCACTATGGCTTTCCTGGTCTTACTTTCCTGGTCTTCTGTCCAGACTCCTGGTCCTCCTCAGGCTACAGAAGGTCAGCTGTAATAAAGGAACTGGTGGAAAAGGAGGCTGGCTGAGGTGCCTCCTCTTCGGGGGGACAGGGAAGGTGGACTGAACTTTGGGGAATAGGGAAGGACTTGTGGGATCCCTGGAAGTCAGGGGCTTTGGATGGATGACTTGGATGGAGCGCTCCTCCTCTGGTGTTCTGTGCCCCAGCATTAGGTACATGGCCATAGTCTCATTATATTTTTTGGTTAATAAGGAGTCCCTGATGTGCTCGACATCAAACCCATGGCCTTCATGAGCTGGGTCATTTGGGGGTCCTGGTGTTGTAGGAGCAGCTCCATGTATGGCCCTAGTGTCCCCGGGCATTATTTGATCCATGAGACCCTCATCTTCTGCAGTAGGGTGGGCCTCTCCCTGGGGTCAAGAGTAAGAAATTTTTTTTAATGACTTTTTCCAGTCCATGAAAAAAGAAAACTGGAATTTTATACCTGCCAGCAAGTACTTGTTTCCCAAGGTCCCAAAAGCTCTGTCTGACAAATGGCCCCTGCCCCCATGCTGTAGAGGACAACATCCAGGCTCCACACATCCAACTCAGGTCCATAGCACCTGTGGCCCAGGGAGAGTTCTGGGACAGAATAAGGGGGAATGCCACAAAGGTGCCTGACTTTTGGTCTTTGGAAAACGTGGTGCCAACGCCAAAGCTAGCTATTTTTATATTATAGCTGGCATCAAGAAGGATGTCCTGGGGCTTCAGGTACTGGTGCATGGTCTTTTTGTTATTGACAGTACTGCAGGGCAGAAAGTATTTGCCGGCACTGGCCTCGGGCCTCCTCCTTCATGCAGCTGGGGTGGAGCATTTGGTAAAAAGCTCCCCTTCACTGACGTACTCCACGACTGGGCACAGGCTGTCCACTGTCAATGTTGTGAAAGAACTTGCTCATGTTCAGGTGATTCAGGGTCCTCATCATTTCGACCTCTCTGTATAGATGCCAGAGGCTGGAGAAGCTCTGCTGAATTTTCGAGATTATTTTCATGGCCACCTGGGTGCCAGTGAGAATATCCTAGGCCAGCTTCACCTTGGTGAGCTGCCGAGGCTGACTCTCTGTAAAGACTGAATTGTCCGTAATTTCTAATCAGGAACTCCTCATCAACAGGGTGGACACCAGGCCCTACCCCACCATGACCTCCTAGTTACACTAACTACAAGACTTCACCGGGAACGCAAATTAACAATACTAACTCTACAAATTATGCTAACTAGGGGTACTAACACGGTTGCAGTTGCTCTGCTGACATTGCTGCGTGACCTTCACAGCCACTTTCCTCCCAGTGACAATACACCCAGCCATCTTCCCCTGGGCTGCACCTGGCTGCTGGATGTTGTCACCAGGGGTTACCTCTCCTAACCTCGCCCTCCTGTGTTACAGACATTGTCAGGTGGGCTTTCCTTCAAGGGGACAAGATGGCACCAACAGCCCCCGGCCGCCCAACAGAAACGGACCTTTTCTCTCCCCAAGGTTCCAACCCTAAGCCCTAACCGTTGGCACCTGATTGGTCACATGCCCAGACCTGAGCCAATCACTGTGTTTGAGGAGGATGTGCTCTGCTGATTGGCCAGGTCAGGTCATGTGACTAGCGCCTCCAAAGAAACTTGGTGGGTGCTCTCCTGTTCCCAGGTGGGAGCTGGGGTGCTGGCTGAGAGAGCAGGGTCAGTGCCGAGCCTCTGTGTCCTCTGTGTGCCATTTCCTGATGGGCCTGCTCATGTCCTCCACGCCCAGTGGCTTCTGTGTACACAGAATCTACAGGAGCATTTTTCCTCTCTTGCCGCCTCCTTTCCAGGCCCTGTTTCACCCATACCAAAAGGAGCGGGACTTCCTGTCTGCAGGTAGGATGTGAGATTCCCTCCCAGCTCAAGGCCTGCTCCTTGTCCTGCTGTCATCGGTTACTCAGTCACAGACCTTGCCGAGCACCCTCCGTGTGCCAGGGCCTCGCTGGGTGCTGGTCCAGGGATCAGCAGATCTAGCAGTGTTCCTGTCCTCCAGGAGCTGACACCTCTCGCATTCAACTGTTCCTCTCGGGGTCAGCAGAACACAAGTTCTGAGCTGGCTAAGTGCCAAGAATGGGAGGCATGTCGGATGGTCAGAAGGGTGTTGCTCTGAACCCTGCTCACAGCGCCAGAAATGTTGACCTTCTGATGGTTTGGGGGCAGGCGTTGGTGGTCCTTGGCTTGTAGATGCATCACTCCAATCTCTGCCTTCATCTTCATGTGGCATTCTTCCTGTGTGCATACCTGTGTCCAAATTTCCCCTTCGCCACAGATGACGACCAGACCCACTGTCGTAGCAAAAGAGAGAGCCAGGAAAAGGAATTGTTGCTGGCCATTTCTGTTACCAATCTACCACAGAGCTCACCAGAAGGTTCCAGGAGAAAATTCTTTAGAAAGATTGAAATTGATAAAAATGTACCCGATGTGTCTGAACATGTTGAGAGAAGATCTAGACAGCTGTCAAAGAGTTTGATGTTGAATTCATGACAGCTATAAAGATAACTACGCATAGGGAAAATAGGCAATTATTAACTCAATAATTCAAAGGAAAGCAAGTAAAAATAACCAAATAAATAAATAAAACAAATAAAAATAACTATAGTTTGCAACAGATTCAGCAGAAAATAGTGTTTACTTAGTTGTAAATAAGTCAGTTAACGCTGAATATTAATGATATAGTCTGAAAATCTGTGTCCCCCCACAAATTCAAATGTTGGAACTATGGTGATGGTATTAAGAGGCAGGGCCTTTGAGAGATGATTTAGTCATGTGGGCTCTACCCTCAGGGATGGGATTAGTGACCCTTTAAAAAAGGCTTGAGGGAGTCTGTTTGCCCCTTCCACCATGAGAGAACACATGGGAGGCATGATCTGTAAGGAATGGGTCCTCACCTGACACCAAATCTGCAGGTGCCTTGATCTTAGACTTCCCAGCCTCCAGAACTGCGAACAATAAAGTTTTGTCATTTATAAATTACCCAGTTTCCAGTATTTTGTTGTAATAGCCCAAATGGACTAAGATAATTGAACTACTCCAAATTATAATTTGACCATGTTAGGAGAAAGATGGAGTGCAAAAAGTGGGTAAAGATGGTGAGGCAGGAAGGAAAAAAGGGAGCTGAGTTGAACAACAAGAAGGGGAAACTGAGGCACAGAGCAATGAAATAACTTGCCCAAGATCATATAACTAGTGAGTGAAAGAGCTGGAATTCAAACTGAGGAAATCTGCTTCTATGTCAGCCTTCAGCTAAAGTAGCATTTCAAGAGATAGACCTTTAAAATGTATTTACATATAAAAGAAGTATTAAAGGTAAGCCAAGTATGCATTCAGTATTCAATTTAATGAGTGAAAAGAAAGAATAAATCCCCAAAAGAAAAAAGAAAGGAAAGGTAAGAAATAAGAATAGACATAGATACAATAGAAAACACACAAACAAAAATCATCAATACCAAAAGCTGGTTCTTTGAAAAGCCTAATAAAATATATAAACTTCTTAAAACATCAGTGGAGAGAGAAATTCACAAAGAATGAAAATATGACAGAGAGACGAGCAAAGAGGAGGGCATAATTAGAGATATGGAAGAGATTTAGAAAATCATAAATAGTATAAAGAACTTTTTGCCAATAAATTTGAAAACTTGAAGTTATTTTCTCAGAAAACAAAAATTACCAAAATTTTACATGAAATAACACTCAGTAAAGAGGGTAGTCAAGTACCTACCAACTCTCCTCTCTCCACTCACAAAGACAGGAGGTACAATTTTACAGTGTATTTTAACAAGCCTTTAAAGACACGACAATCCAAATTTTTAGAGATTTAAAGAACAAGGAAAACGAGGAGGAGGAAAGCCATGCAGTTTATTTTATGAAGTTATAATTACCTTTAACCCAAAGATGGGACAAGGACAATACAAGCAAAGATAATTAAAGATAGAAAGACTTCTAAATAAAATATTAGCAAATAGGCCAGTAGTCTGAGTCCTGGTGGATTCTATTTGCCATGTGGAAGTAGAAAGAGAGCAGAGGGAATCTTAATTCAGTGAAACTGCCGGGTCCTCCTCACTGCCCAGTTTCCCTGTTTATGAAGGATGAGGCAGCCCCCCAAATGCAAGGATAATTTTTCTTAATGGGATCACTGTATGATCTGAGGAAATGAGTACTCATGTCCCGGTGCCATTAGCATTGATGTTCTTCTTGATCTTGAATGGGGTGGGACATTCCTGGGATACTGATCACCAGTATATCCTCACCAGGACACCACACAGGCAAGACCACCCCGATAATCTAATAGATCACATGAACCTACAAGAGTTTTATTAGAACCATCAGCTCCAATCTCCTTCTATAGCAAACCCTCAGCTAGATTAGCTGGCACACAACAGGACTGCCCTTTGTTCCTCCTCCTTGGTTACATGCCTTATTATTTGAATTTTTGTAATTAACAGTTAGCCAAATGGAATTGTTCACAAAAGGTACTTGCAGGATATCAATTGTCAACATCTGTGTTTGTTTTAATTAATCAATTAATTTGGAGTTCTTTATGCTGTGAAGAAAAAGGCTCTTTGTATCAGACACTGGATATGTTTTAGCTTTCCCTGCTTTTCAATTTTATTTTATAGAATATATATAATCACACAACTTTGTGATTTGCCTATGGAGGGCAACAGTGAATATTTATTACTCCAAGAAGGGCTTTCGATTCAGAAAGTGTTGGATTCTTCATTTCAATTGAAAATGGTTTGGAAATAAATACGGCAAGTTGTTAACAGAGGTTACTTCTGGTGTAGGACACTGGAGAGGGGCTGGGCACTCCACTTTTTCTTTCCCCACCTCTTAATTATTTTAATTTGTTACAATGAGCTTGTATAACTTTTATAACTTGAAAAGAAAGGAAGGGAAAGGAAGGGAAGTGGAAGAGGAAGAGGATCAATTCTATGACCCGAGGTAAACAGTTCCGGCTCTGTGCCACAGTTTACTCATCCATAGTATGGAAAACTTTGAAGGATTATTACAAGGATTAAACGAGACAGTGCATATAAGGCGCTTAGCACTTCGCCCGGCACAGTAAATGTCAGCTACCATCACTGGGCAAAGTGCTGAACTCAGTATCTGGCACGTGGTGAGTGTTCAAAAAATGGCAAATAGTCTTTAAAAAACAAACGAAAAAAAGATAGGTTTTCTTACTTACTACATTTTAAAACTTTATTTTGCTTATTCTTTTTATGTCTTGTTAGTTTTCCTTTTTTTTCTTTGAGTTTTTGCAGCTGATTTCTTGTTTTAAAGAAAAAACAGGGCCAGGTGCAATGGCTCACGCCTGTAATCCTAGCACTCTGGGAGACGGAGGCCAGAGGATCACTTGAGGTCAGGAGTTTGAGACCAGCCTGAGCAAAATCGTGACCCCCGACTCTGCTAAAAATAGAAAAACTTAGCCGGCCAGTGAAAATAGAAAAAAATTAGCCGGGCGTAGTGGCACACTACATAGTCCCAACTACTCAGGAGGCTGAGGCAGGAGGATATCTTGAGCCCAGGAGTTTGAGGTTGCTGTGAGCTAGGCTGACGCCATGGCACTCACTCTAGCCCGGGCAAGAGAGTGAGACTTTATCTCAAAAAAGAAAAAATAGGCCCAGATTGAAGAATATTCTTTGAAATAATTGGCCTGGACTCTTTAAAAATGTTAATGTCTTGAAAACAAAGAAAGATTGAAAGACAACGAATGCTAATTTCCCAAAATTATAATCAAATATTCATTGATATATCTGAAATTTTCTTAAAATAGTTACTAAATACATGTAGACAATGTAGAAACACTGTGATTTATTGCTAATAGAGGGTAAATTGATATAACTTCCCTGAAGGGCAATTTGGCAATACCTTTCAAAAGCAGAATACATACAAAAAATTTTTCAACCAAAAATTCCACTTCTGGCCGGGCGCGGTGGCTCACGCCTGTAATCCTAGCACTCTGGGAGGCCGAGGCGGGTGGATCGCTCGAGGTCAGGAGTTCGAGACCAGCCTGAGCAAGAGCGAGACCCTGTCTCTACTAAAAATAGAAAGAAATTATCTGGCCAACTAAAATATATATATAGAAAAAATTAGCCGGGCATGGTGGCGCATGCCTATAGTCCCAGCTACTCGGGAGGCTGAGGCAGCAGGATCGCTGAAGCCCAGGAGTTTGAGGTTGCTGTGAGCTAGGCTGACACCACGGCACTCACTCTAGCCCAGGCAACACTGCGAGACTCTGTCTCAAAAAAAAAAAAAAAAAAAAAATTCCACTTCTAAGTAATTATCCTACAGAGATGGTTCCAAATGTGTGAAATGATTTAAATATTATTCTCTATTGACTGCAGGTATTCACTGTAAGGGAAAAATTTGGAAGCAATGTACATAACAATCAGTAATGGTATAGTTTTAAGTAAATTATGATACACTATCACAATAGAGTAAAATTAAAACTAGAACATTGGGTATAATATGCCTTCATTTGTGTGTAGGGAAAATGTATGTGTGTATACATGTATATGCATTTATTTTATATGTACCTATTTATATTTTACATGTACATATACTTATATATTTGTACAGTTCTATATATGTATATTTTTATACATTAATATCTGTATACATTTGTAAATGCATGGAATAGCTCTGTAATTATGCCTAAGAATGTTGAGAAAATTGTTGGCTTTAGAGAGGGACTGAATTGCTGGAAGACAGAGGGTGAGGGAGACTGACTTACCTTGGTATGCAACTTGTGTTTTTTGTGTTTTGTGCAATATGGAGTATTCCTATCTAAAAAAACAAATTTAAAAATAAAGACAATATAGAATGTTGGAGAGCCAATATGAAATTAATAAAAAAGAGTGAACATTTGTTAATAACATGAGTGCAAGCAGATGGAGAAGGAATTTGTACAGAACAATTCTCCAAATATAGAAATAATCTAATTTTTTTCTCCAAAAGCAGAACAAGGGGACAGGAAACTGGAGAAAGTCAGACAAACATGGCATATTCTGAAATCTGTTTCCAGCTTAAAGGTTATCTTTTCATGGAGTGAGGAATATCACATGACCCATTTCTTCTTTTTCAAAACTAAGGTAAAGCAGTTCATTTTATAATATGTTAATTATACCTCAATTTAAAAAATAAATTAATCTTTAAGAAGTTAAGGGTGACGATACAACCATACAGTGGAATACTATTCAGCAATAAAAAGAAAGTATTGATACATGCAACAGCTTGGATAAACCACAAAGGCATATGCTACTTGAAAGAGGCCAGTCTCCAAAGGTAACATACTGTAAAATTCCGTTTCTATAACATTCTTAAAGGCAAAACTATAGAGAGAAAAGAGATTAGTGGTTTTCAGGGACTAGGAGTGGGTGACTATAAAGGGATAACAGGAGGGAGTTTTGGGGGGTTATGTAATTGTTCTTTATACTGATCATGGTGATACTTACATGGACCTGTACATGTACTGAAATTCATAGAACCGTACTTTTAGAGAACAAAATCAAATCTCCTATATCATGCTTTATAAAATAAAAGTTTAAAAAGTTTAAAAAGCCCAAAGAAACAAAATAGAGTTCATATTTTTGGTGTTTAAATTTTGCTTCTATACCAAATGTCAACAAGGTTTTGCTGGTGATCTGATTTTGTGGCCAAATTGTCCTGCTCTCTTTCAACACGATAACCATAATCCTCTCCGTATTTCTAAAAGAAAGAGTGAGGGAGTAATTCTGCCTCATCTATACAGGAACGCAGTGGCTACATACGGTACATGCCCTCCCATGTGAGAGCGCCAGCCAAGTAGACTTTGGTGGATGTCATGACGTACCCAGACATGCTCTTTCACAGTTCATTGTCACAGCACACCCTAGGTGCTAGTATGAGGATGATTCAGCAAAAGCGGGAAACCAAAGATTCTAGGGCAGGGTCAAATCTGGGAAGGCAATCCCAGCGTAAGTTCCTTTCCCCACAGTGGTTTAGCAACTTCATGTCTCTCCAAGGCAGAGAGGAAACTCAAATCAAACAGGTCTTCCTGAAGAGAAGGTGTGAAATACCAGAAGTCATCATTGTTCCTGGTGATGACACAAAATAAGTATTTGTTGATATGAAATATCACACATTCTCCCATACATTACTAACAGGCCAAAAGTTAACCCTCTTCTTGGAGATGCAGAATGGAGCAAAACACCCACTATCATTCATTGATGTCCCCTGATAGTATTCTTGCATAGCTACTTATTCTACACATTTGTCTCAGCCTTCATCCCAAATTACCCTGGAAAAGGCCACGTTTCATAGGACAAGATGGGCTGATGGTTTGAATCATTCCCCCACTGAGAAAGAAACCATCCTGTGGAAAATGCTGTATAAGGTACTTCCCAGATGAAAGGGAGGGCTCTGGAGTCAGAAGTCTTTCTTGAATTTGAATCCCATTTCTGAAATGTATCAGCTTTGTAACCTTAGGGAAGTAACTGAGCTTCTCTGACCTCAGTTCCGTTTCTATTAATTGTAGGCGCTGAAAGGAACTCAGTGAACTGGTGATAATACATATACTGCACCTAGTACCAGTTCTGATGCTTGATACGGATTCAGGAAGTGGGAGCCATTTTCATACGATAGGTCATTAATGTCACTTGTATGTATCTGAACATGAAGAAGTGGGAGGTTCCGTAAAGGTGTTTAAATCACTTTTGGTGCCCAATTCCTTTACTTTGCCTGCGGTGACCTACAACATACCCCCGGGGAGCTCTGCCTGCTTCTTTGGTAGGCCGGGGTCCCATTCCCTTAGGCCCTTGGCTAATCTGCCAATCAACTGGCAAACTATTGCTGAGATGTTAATGACTTTATTTGACTTTTCTACTTAGAGACTGATGCGTTAAGAAGTGCATGTCAGGCTGGGGGCAGCTCGGGCCATTCAGCAGCCTTCAGGTAACACCTCCTTCAGCACAGGTCAGCCCGGCAGCCTAGGCTGCGGCCCCTGAGTGAGTTGGCCACCTTGCACTAGAGGCTGGCTGGGTAGGTTGCTGAGGCTGTTTTTCTCATGCTCCGGGAGCCGTGTACACATTTATGACATCCACCTTTCTGCTTGTCTTCCTTACCTCTCTCTTCCTTCCCAGATCAGGGTAGAATAGAGCTCATTCAAGATTTATAGGGATTGTGCCAATAAAGAGCTCTAGGAGCTAGGCTTTGTCTGGAGAGGAATCACTAATAAAGGTTGACTATGTGCTCTGGGTGCCTCTAGGCAGCTGCTGCTTCCCCTGGTGTTTAATATTTATTGTTTCCTCATAATCTTCGAGCTGTTGTTTTGTCATTATTAGGAAGACTGGGGAAAAAGTCCTAAGAATATTTATTTTCTACCACATAATATATTTACTATGTGGCTTGAAAGTTTGAGTTTTGTGTTTTCTATATGAATTATAAATAAAAAAATAAAAATCGTCACTACTGTTTTCAGTCCACAGATCTTATTGTGCAACAATGCATTATGTACAATGTCACAAAAATTGGAGATGTTAGTCCTATATGAGTTTGACACAAAACAGTGAAAACACAGTATTAAAAATGGATCAACGAATAAAAAAAGAACCCCTAAGTCCCCAGAACCTGTGAATGTGTTACACAGCAAGGGGGAATTAAGGATGCAGATAGAATTAAGGTTACTAATGAGCTGACTTTAAGATAAGGAGATTATCCTGGCTTATCCAAGTGGGCCCAGTGTAATCATAAGGATCCTTTGAAGTTGAAGAGGGGGCCCCAAAGAAGAAGGCAGAAAGAGATTTGAAGGTGCCACATCGCTGTCTTTGAAGATGGAGGAAGGTGTCCCAAGCCAAGGAAAGTAGAAATTGGAAAAGAAAACAGATTCTCCCCAAGACCTTCCAGAAGACTGTAGTCCTGCCAAGACCTTGATTTTAGCTCAGTGAGACCCAATTCAGACTTCTGACCTGCAGAACTATAGGGCAATAAATTTGTGCTGTTTTAAGTCACTACATTTGTGCTAATTTGTTACAGCAACAATAGGAAACTAACTAATAGACTGCTGCTGAGGGCTTCTGTCAATAAAGATAATACACATATGAAAATGTCTATAATATAATTGCAAACATGAGTGTCAAGTGCTCAGTGGCCAAGGGGAGAAGAGCCTTCTGCCCTACAGAGTCCAGATCTGCTTGATGATAGAGTTTACGTGGGAATTGTAGTGAATCACATTATACATTATAAGTATCTAATATTTATAGCAGCCCCATAAGGGCTGTCTCCAGTTTATAGAGAAGGAAACAGATCCAGAGAAGTTGCACAACGAGCCACAGCTAGTTAACAGACAGAACTAGGATTTGTAAAAGGTGAAAGAGTTATACAATCTGAAAAGAAACCAGATTATACAGAACTAGGATTTGTGACATGTGTTGACTATCTGCATCCAGAGCCTGGTTTCAGCCACTGGGCAATTTTGCCTCCCACTTCGGTGGTAGGTCAAGGGGGTGTGAGGGGGTCATTGACAGTATCTACCATACACCTCAAACTAACATGTCCCAAACTGAATTCAAGATCTTAACCTCCAAGTCTGCTCTTCCTCCTGGGCTTCCTGTTTCAATAAATAACCCCACTATTAACCTAGTATGCAAGTCAGAAACTTGAGCCATTTCAGTGTCATGCTAGATTCCTCCCTGTCCTATGCCATCCATACCATCATGTCTGACACCAAGTCCTACCTTCTAAACTTTTCTCAAATCCACCCCTCTTGTGCAGTGCACAGCCAATACATAATCTCAGGCAACTGTAGTCTCTCCCCTGGATGCCTGCATAGCTCCCTCACTGATCTTTCCAGCTCCCATCTCCAGACTTTGTCTCTTCCAATCCATTTGCAACAGAGCAATCAGAGTGGTCTCTAGAAACATAAATTCCATTGTGTCACTTCCCTGCGAAAAATCATTCAATGACTTTTCATGCGGATAGAGGCCACCACAAGTTCTAACAGGTTTTTCTAGACATTCCATGACCTTTCACTTGCTTACTGCTTTAACCTCAGCCTTCATTTCCTTCCTGTTCAACTATTCCCTAGAAAACAGGTCTTCCTCCCTCACCTGCTCACATACTTTCTACTCTCAGTCCCTCGACTATACCATGTTCTATCCAACCTCAGGGCCTTTGTTCAGTCTCTCTTCCTCCAGTTAAGATTTACTATCCCTGAGATCACAATTACAAGTCACTTCCTTGAGGAAGTTTTCTCGGTCTCCTCTGCTGTATGATTTCCATAGCACCTGGTGTGTCCTCATCCTGGTATTTCTCACACTGAATTGAAGGCTGTTCACCCATCTAGATCACTTCCCTCCTCCCTAACTGAGAGCTCTGTTAGGGGAGGGTTGTATCTGTCTTGATCATTGTCGTATCATCAGCACACAATACTACCTGGCACATAGTAGAAACAATACAGATCTGTCGAATAGATAAATACTATTATTGATTGAGCCAGGGAAGAAAAGATTTCTTCATCCTACAGCGAAAGCAATAAATATGTAGATTTGGCTGGCTGGTTGACTCTTTCCCAAATGCCTGACATCTGAGCGTTTCAAGCACTTTTCATATTTGAACATGGCATAGCAAAGCAAGGCCTCTCTTTGAAGTCGGCCCAAGAAGCCCAGGACCGGGAGAAAGTGTGGTATCAGCAGGCCTACCTCCTGCCCTGCGGGAGGAATTTATCACAGCTCTGAAGAGCATCCAAGAAGATATGTTTCCCGGAAAATCAAACCAATGATATTTCCAGAGCCCCTACTTTTAGTAACCCAGTACAATCAGTCTATTCATCTTTCTGGTAATAATTTTTTTTCCTCCTCAAAGCACTCAATTCATTTTCCATTGCTGACATGTAATCCAGAAATAATAGAGGTTAGTCTACTATAACTCATTTCCAAAAAGAGAAAGTGCCAACACCCTGAAAGAAAAGCTCTGAATTAGGCATTCCCCAAAATAATTCTCCACAAATCAGGAGGCTATGGAAAGGCCTATTCAGTTGTAGATGATATTTCATTTTGTTGTTTATTATAAATACCGTTCCCCAACGGAAAGAGTTCAGTTTGAAAACACCACTCTGGCAAAATCCTTGTAATTATATCCCAGGTTCAAATCTGAAAATTGTTTCTACTTCTGTTTACTAATAAAGTCTGACTCAGAGGTGCTAAAATTTGGATCGGTCTTTAAAAACCCCGAACCCCCACTGTGTGGCAATGCACAAAGCGCGTGACCAGATCCCCGGTGAACATGTAACATGAATGAGAAATAAACCTTCGCTGTTTTAGCCACTGGGCTTTGGGGGTTCTTTGTTTCTATAGAAGAAGTGAAAATTTTCTATCAATCCTCTGAGTTCAAAGCCTCTTTGGAAGTCAACACAAAAATTATACAGCTGGAGAAAAAAAAATCAGTTTATTACTGAAAGGGCCAGGTTGGAGAATAAGACATAGATATTAACCAAAAATCAGGTTCCCTAAAAACTTCCCTCTGAATCGACTTTACCCATCCCAAACTTGAGGTCTCTCCACTGTAAGGCCAGATCCTAATATAAAAAGCTTTCCTCCTGGAGACTCAGAATGAGAGGTTCTTGAGGAGAGGAAGGGCAGCGAAACAGGACAATAGGACAGAGGGACTCAGCCCAGCAAGCCCTCTTCCTCCCCCTTCAGCAGTCAGATAAGGCGCTGTCCCAGGGAAGCATTCCCATTCTCTCCCTCGCTGAGGAGAGGAACTTCCTTCCCTGGGTGCAAAACTCATAGTTGAAACAATGGGATGTGGATCCAATTAAGCCCAAGAGCAGAAGGTGATGGAACACACTTCAAGGCCTTCTTTCACCTCAAATAATTATTATTTTTTTAAATGACACCGTTTAATTAATTAATTTTTTTAGAGGTGGGGTCCTGTTATGTTGCCCAGGCTGGAGTGCAGCGGCTATTCACAGCCGAGACTATAGCACACTACAGCCTTGAACGATCTCCCCTCCAAAGTAGCTGGGACTACAAGTGCACACCACCATGCTCGGCTCTATTTTTGAAATGACCAGCATTGTAGATTCTAAGTTTATGCAATGTGACGCCTGTCCTGGGAGGTGGAGAGGTCAGAGTCATCTGTTTTCAGGGAAAGCGGGATCCTGTACTGTTTCTAGGACTGAGAAGCTGGATCAAACAAAACTATTAAATACAGCTGGGTAATAATAGGTTCATCTGAGCTCTAAGAACAGATCTGAAGGAGAAAAGGCCTAAAAGATAATCTGGAGAGAAGAATGTGAAAGGAAAGAGACAGTCCTATTATCTTGGCTTTTTTGTTTGTTTGTTTGAGGGGGGGGCTCTATCACCTAGGTAGAGTGCAGTGGCATCATCACAGCTCACTGCAGCCTCAAACTCCTGGGCTCAAGCGATCCTCCTGCCTCAGCCTCCAAGAAGCTGGCACTATGGGGTGTATACCACCAAGCCTGGCTAATTTTCTATTTTTTGTAGAAACAGAACTTATATTGCTCAGGCTGGTCTTGAACTCCTGGCCTCAAACGATCCTCCTCCCTCACCCTCCGAAAGAGCTGGGATTACAGGCATCTCCCGGCCTATTTTGGCTTTATGGTAGAAAGACGGCTCTGGGCCTGATTATAGGCCTGTTGGCCTTGGGGTTGTAGTAGGAGCTGACAGAAGCACATCCTCCCCCACAATTGCTTTCCTCAGCTGTTGCCTCCCTCATTTACCAAATGAAGGATGTTTAACACTATTCATTAAAATCCAGGATCTTATTGTAGGTTTCATTGTAGAGATAGTATGGAATTTGGCTTTAAGTTCATGACAAAGAAGGGTATTACTGGAAATGAGACATCACTGAAGCTGAGCAGTTTTATGCAAGAGAAGCACAATGTAGTGACACCTTGGAAAAAACAACCAACTCATCCTGTGATTGTCATGTGGGATTTATCAATTGAGTAACAAACATGTGTTTGACTTCCAAAGCCATAAAATGCCTTTAGCCTCTGCCAGTTGTAAAAATACCTCTCTCTCTCTTTCTCTCTCTCGCATAGAAAGTCAAGATAAATAGATAGAGACAGAGAGAGGAAGGAAGGGAGGAAGAAAAAGGGGGATGTTTCTTTTTAAAATAAATTTATAAGCTATATAACACTAAGTCACTTTTGGTCAAATGCCTTTTTTAATGTGTAACAGCTAAGAAACCACAAGCTCATCATGTGAGGAGGAAGAGCTTGGCATTGCATCTTAAATTTTAACTATCTTCTTTGCATGAATCTTGGAGAAAAGGTTTTTATATTAGTTTATTTTTATAAAACAGTCTGGTTCAATTGATCATAAGACGTCACTTGGATCAACTAGCCAAAAACTAAGAAACTGTCAGGGTAGGCTTAGGTCATTGGTATTACTATTGCAACTTAATTTCTTTTGCATAAAGCTTTTCTACTACTATTTGTTCATTTCCTTTACAGTTTCTTGGTTTTTTTTTTTTTTTTTTTTTTTTTTTGAGACAGAGTCTTGCTCTGTTGCCCAGGCTAGAGTGCCGTGGGGGTCCGTGGCATCTGCCTAGCTCACAGCAACCTCAAATTCCTGGGCTCAAGCGATCATACTGCCTCAGCCTCCTGAGTAGCTGGGACTACAGGCATGTGCCACCATGCCTAGCTAATTTTTTCTGTATATATGTATATATATATTTAGCTGTCCAAATCATTTCTTTCTATTTTTAGTAGAGATGGGGTCTCACTTTTGCTCAGGCTGGTCTCGAATTCCTGACCTCGAGCGATCCTCCTGCCTTGGCCTCCCAGAGTGCTAGGATTACAGGTGTGAGCCACCGCGCCCAGCCTACAGTTTCTTGTTTAGCATAATAAAATTCCTAGAAAAGTATATTTTGGACTTATTTTCAGATGGCTATTTTTTCCTGAGGTGCTCCAAACTCAAAACATTAATGTTTTTCATTGTAAAAGGAAATATATATTCTCATAAAAATTGATAGCTGATTATGAATGGATGTTATTTCTTCCTTGTAGAATACAAGTAGTTTAGTTTTGATGGATAAAATGACAATCCTTTAATATTATATTGCTCATTTTGATAGATCAGTTTTGAGGTTGGGTATAGTTTATAAATTTTATTAAATGGATGTTTCAGAGAGCTATGATCAAGCTTCTAGGAAATTTTTTAGCCAGAGAAGAACATAGAATCTTGAAAGTCTACCTCATTAATGAACACTTTTTAGCAATAGTTTTAATCTCAAGTTAGGATTTATTTGGTCTCTTGCTTGTTGACAAGTGTTCTATTTATACTATAAATTTTGCTATAAACTTCCATCATGGGGCTAATATGTGGGTGAGACAGAATTCCACCAGGGGCATGTGTTTTCTGGTGCTTTCAAACCTGAATTATGATGTGCCACCTTGGATTGTTTCTGGATTCTGGTCATTCCTCCAAGATGAGTAAAGGCATCTGTAAGCCAAAGGACACCAGGGGAAAGGATGGGAGTCCATTTCCTTGGCAAAAGAGATTGTAATCATTTCTGCCTGGCCTGTTGATTACAAGAATCACTACAAATAGCTGCTTTCCATGGTCCATTTGCTTTATCTGGTGGCCCTAGAGTGAGTCCTCAATTTGCCCAGCACTGCTTGGGACTTTTCTCTCTATTTTTTTTTTTTTTAATTTTTGGAATCCTAGTGGTTTAAAGTGGTGCCTCATTGTGGTTTTGATTTGCATTCCCTGATGACTAATAATTTTGAGAATCCTGTCACATGCTCATTTGTATATCTTTTTTGGAGAAATGTCTATTCTAACTATTTCCTTTTCAGCTAAATGAAATCAAACAAAAACCAAAAAAATTCATGTAAGGTGAACTAAGTTTCCACCTGCAGAGTGGATAGACTTTTAGGTCCCCTTTTTTTGGGTCACTTCTGAAATAATCTCCTGACTATGACACAGTTGTCATGGGTCTTTCTTCTGGCCCAGGTTCCCTGCACTGAGGTGATAAACAGACCCAAAATCCTTCATCCAGCAATTCCACTCAACTTTGTGATAGGTTAGATTTTGAGTAGCTGTAGAACAGGTAGGATGCCAATCAACCTGTCCCTTGGTCCCTCACTCATTGGTCAGTCCAAGTATGTCATGCAATTATTCCTCCAATGACAAGTCAGCATGAGGGGGCTGGTGAGGTCAGCTATGGGCTGGACCTTAGAAAGCAGGGGAAGCCTGCTTGTCCACCATTGCAACCTCAGTTGACTGCAATTGGAGCTAATAGGAATAGGGACCATTGCATTCCCTGGGAGAGGTAATACTTAAAGTTATTCTTGTCCATCACCTCCTGAGATTTCGCTTATCCGCTTAGTAGAAAGCATTGCATAATACTGAGCAAAAAAGTTTGAATGTGTGGGGAGGAAATAAGAAAAGTCCTGGAACAGTAAGTAGTGGATGAGCCCTACTGCAGAAAGTTTTAGGGTACTAGAGGTGCACATTTAAAGAGAGATGGAGGATGCAGGGGTACTGGCCATTGTTAATTCCGTTTCTTTCTCACTTACCCATGCTGCAGACTAACTCAGATGATCCCTTACCCCTCTGCCCCAGCTCAGGAAAAGGGAGGGTAGGAAGAAGCTGCATTTAGAGGCAGGGGTCTTATAGGATTGATGCTCCAACAGTAAACAAAGGCTTTACTGGGACACATAGATCCAGGAGTCCTTCAGTTTGTAGCATCCTTTAAGAACTTCTCCTGGGGCTGAATTCCTCTGGACCAGGACTGCCTGAGCTTTGGGGTGGCCCAGAAACCTCCTGGAAGAGGTGACTGGCTTTTCAGTTTGTCAGTATTTGTTTCCTTGCTCTTAGACACAGAGTGCAACAGTGTATTCCCAACACATACGACTCCTGAACTGTAACACTGATAACAGTTGGTGGGAAGCTTACAGTATTCGACATGCCTCTAGTTTCCCCATGAATTCTCCTTTAGTTTGCTTTCTATTTCCTGTTTGATATTTTAAAACCCTTAAGGAAAGCCACCTGCACATTGAATAGTAGGATTTTGTCTACATCACATAGACCCTTCAAATGGTGAGCTGGTAAAAAATGAACACTAGGACCTAAGATCCAGGATCTTACCTCTTCTCTTTTTGAATGTCAATTCACAGTGCTTCTTCCTGTTGGCTACCCCAAACACAATTTTATCTATTCTGAGTTTTTTTTTTTTTTTCATTTAGAAAATATTGATCCTGTTAGCTGTAATTCTGTGATTTGAGAAAGAAACATAAACTTGTGGACTGCAATAGACTGAGTGTTTTTGTCCCCCACCTACTCTCTCACATTTGTATGTTGAAATCCTAACCCTCAGTGCAATAGGAGGTAGGGCCTTTGGGAGGTAATTAGGTCACGAGGGTGGAGCCCTCATGAGTAGAATTAGTGGTCTTATAAAGGGACTCCGGAGAGCTAGCTCACTGTTTCTGCCATGTGAGGATACAACAAGAAAATGACCATCTGCAACCCAGAAGAGGGCCCTCACCAGAACTCAACCATGCTGGCACGCTGATCTCAAACTTCCAGCCTCCAGAACTGTGAGAAATTTCTGTTGTTTATAAGCCACCCAGTTTGTGGTACTTTGTTATGGCACCCCAAGCTAAGACATGAGCAATGAAAAGAACATAATTATCTGAAACTTTAATCTATTGTAATAATTCCTTTGGCACCGTGTATAATACTTTGGTTTAGGAGAGGCCATTTATTCTAAGAATCTACCAATGATGTTAACACTCATTAGTTTATTCAAAAAATTTACTGAACATCCAGTATGTGCCAGATATTTTTGTAAGTGCTGGGGCTACAGCAGTGGAAAACAAAGGCCAAACCCTGGACCTTGTGAAGCTATTAAATAATTGTCAGGAGCTCAGCTGAGCTGGGAGAGAGAGCTGTCAGAGTAGCTGATGAAGGCCACAAGCCAAAGATGAAACAGTGATGCTTTTAATCACTTCCCGCGAGGGTAAAGGCAAAAATTCAGAGCTGGAGAAAGTGCTGACTCCCCTGTTTTATTCTGCCATGATATGGCACAGTGATGGAGGGTCAGGTGCATGGGCACAGACAGGGGGTGCTCAGGCAGAAAGCTCCTGCAGTTTTATGGATTTTAAAGTGGGATGCGGGGAGGTTGGAGTGGAAAAGTCCTGGGTGCTGAGTCAGAGCAGAGCAAGGGTCTCCAAGGTTCTCCCTCTTTTCCCCCATAAAGAGGCTTGGCAGAGGCACATGGAGAGGACTCCAGTTAGAGATCTTAGCTAGAGACCCAAGAACGAAGATGCCAGGGTAGGAATGTAAATATGGGAAGAGCATGGCTGGCCAGGGCAACTCCCTTAGAAACCACAATGCACTGGCTGTGCACCAAGTCTGGGGTGGAAAGAGCAGCTTTTCCTGTGAGTCCTGCCTGGTAAAACCTTTGGGATCATCTACTGTCAGGCCTGAAAAATCACAGACGGATGTTTAACCAAGAGCCAGACGCCTCACCAATACTCTGGACAATAAATATACACTTAAAATATGTGCTATATTAGATAGTGGCGAGCGCTCACAAATAAGTAAATAAAGCAAGCGGGGAAGGCAGGTGGGGAGTAAAAGGGAGTTAGGGGCTGGGGATGTGACAGCAATTTTACTTAAGGGCACTAAGGGAGGCCTGTCGAAAGGTGGCATCTGAGCCTTGCAGATACCCGCGAGAAGAGCGGGTCACGCAGAGGGAGTAGGAGAGAGGCGGAAGCCTGTGTGGTGTGTGGGATGTGACAAACGTGACCTCGAAGAGCCAGTCTTTCAAGATGTATCTATCCTTGGCTAACTGGGCCTAAATTTCAACAGAGCCAAGTGGCCACTTGTTGACTAGAAGTCACAAGGATGTTCGGAGTTTCCCCCAAAACCCCCACCTTTTTAACTTTCGGACTTTCGGAGCTCACCTGAACCGACCAATCAGAGCTCACCTGCATCAACCAATCAGCGCTAAGCAAGTTTCAGTCCTGCATTTGCATAAATGGACCTGATCGGTGACCTGGGCAGGAACTTCTGCTCTAAAGCTTGAGCCCTGCCTTTGTTCTCTGGAAGCACCTTGGTGTTACTGCCTCTCCCTGGATTGCAGGCTGTTCACTGAGATGAAGTCTGAATCCTCCAGATTCCTCTTTCAGAAAACTTTTGTTCACAGGGAGGAGGCCCATTTGGAGTGGATGGAGCAAAGGGAGAGAGGGGAGGGAGTGATGGAGACAGAGAGTTCTTCAGGCATCAGGTCCTGTAGGGCCCTGTGGCCTCCGCAAGGACTTGGGCTTTTGCTGCGAGACAGGAAGCCACGGGGGATTTTGAGCAGAGGGATGACATGCTCTGACTCAAGCTGTCCTTTTGAGAATAGATTTAGGAGGGAGGAGGGAATGTTAAGGGTGGAACCAGGGACACCTGTTAGGCTACTGTAATAATCCAGGAAAGAAATGGTGTTGGCTTGGCCCGGGGTGGTGATACTGGAAGCAGGGAGAACTGGTTGGATTTTGTGTATATTTTAAGGCAGTGCTTCCATTTCATCCATTCTAAACACGCTTTTTTCCCCTCTACATTTTAACGTATCTGAAATCAGATTGCATCTTATATTGGGATGGCATTTTATGATTGCTCTCAACCAGGTGGCAGTCATGGTAGTTGTTCAGTTAGTTGAAAAGCTTGTGGTGATACCATCTGGTAATTGCCAGCATCAAAGCATAGATGTAGATACATGTGACAAGTTCAGGTTTTATGTAATTAAATTTCAAAGTTTAATATCTTTGCTCAGAAGCACATCATAAATGTGGCTTCTCAGCTTATTTTCATTAACAGTATCTTGTTTGTGGCCCTCATCATTTTTTGCTCCTGGGCATTAACTCTCTGCAGGATTCCCATCTCTCACCACTGATAAGCATTGCAGGCTGGTGCCGGAGTTACCTTTCTGAAAATCGAAGCTGATCGTGTCGCTCAGTGTGTGTCTCTGAGGCTGTGCGGTGGCTACAGAATTCATTCTAACCTCAGTGTCTCTGAGGCTGTGCAGTGGCTACAGAATTCATTCTAACCTCGGCAGTTCCATACAGGACCCTCACAGTCAGCCTCCCACCTTTCCCTGCAGCCTCATTTTCCATCTCCCCCTCATCTGTACTTTCTGCTTCAGCTGCCTTGAGCTCTCAGTTTCCTGTAGGACCAGAACCTTGTCTGAGCTGTATACCTTCCACTTGTTTTATCTGCCTTTCTCCCCACTGCTGCTCATCCTTCAAGATTCAACTCAGATGTCACCTCTTTTCTGAAACTGTTTTGTCCTTCCAGACAGACTTATTTATTCATCTCACAAAACATGCTTCATTGAAATGCAGTTTATCTGTTTGCCCTTCTATCTCTTCCAGGAGGCTATGAACTGGGACTCCAATCATTTTTGTATCCCCTTAACATAGTAATATATTTGGCACAGAACACTTATGCAATATTTGTAAGAATCTGTTTTTTATTATATTGGATTTGATGAACCACAGTTCCTTCCTCTGAAAAATGTGGTTAATAATAGCACCTACATCATAATGATGTTTTAGGTGTTTTGAAGGTTACATAAAATAATACATGTAAGCAGGAATAATGCCTGGTACGTAAGTGCTCAATAATGTTTGCTCTTTTAAAAATGTGTACCACATTATGAATAATATGACTATTGCATTTTTAATTATCATAATACATTTTAACTGCATCCAAAAATTGTAACATCTATATTTAATCCATAGAACAGGATCTGTCCCATCAAGAAACTTCTGGTGTATTCAATGAAAAAGAAAAAAGCAGTGAAAGGAGGAGGTAACCCCATTTCATTTTTCTCTTGGTGACAAAGTGCTGGAATCCACAATTATTTGAGGATTCTAAATATAGAGAACTGATGACCCAAAAGCTTTTCTCAAATGTCGTTTTTTTCTAATAGCTTCTAAAAAAATACTCCCAGGAATATCAACTGTTGGTGTCAATTTAGTTAGTTCATGCAGTTTTTAGTAGAGTATTGCATTTTGTCAAAATGACTTTATCTCACAAGAGGCTGTTCATGTCTAGTCATGACAAATGCATCATTTAATTACTTAGCCTCTTTTCTAATATGAAGACAAGCAGCTTAACACATTGGTTAAGCCACTAAAATAGACAGCATTGGGTCTTTTTTAATTCTATGATGCAAAACTCTGAATAAGACTTTCATGCATACTTCCATCTTTCATTTAGGAATTTCCCACATTGCTACATTGGCATTGATGAATGGTATGGCTTGAATGTTTGTCCCCTTCATTACTCATGTTGAAATTTAATTACTATTGTAATATTTTATTTTATTTTATTTTTTGAGACAGTCTCACTCTGTTGCCCAGGCTAGAGTGCCGTGGCATCAGCCTAGCTCACAGCAACCTCAAACTCCTGGGCTCAAGCAATCCTTCTGCCTCAGCCTCCCAAGTAGCTGGGACTACAGGTAGGTGCCACCATGCCTGGCTAATTTTTTCTATATATTTTTAGTTATCCAGCTAATTTCTTTCTATTTTTAGTAGAGACGAAGTCTTGCTCTTGCTTAGGCTAGTCTCAAACTCCTGACTTCGAGCGATCCTCCGGCCTTGGCCTCCCAGAGTACTAGGATTACAGGCATGAGCCACCATGCCCTCCCATGAAATTTCATTGCTATTGTAACAATATTAAGAGGTGAGGTCTTTAGAGGTGATTAGGCCATGTGGGCTCCACCCTCATAAGTGGGATTGATGCCATCATAAAAGGGTGAATTTGGTCCCCTCTGTCTGTGTCTCTTCCTCTCCTCTCACCCTCTTGCCCTCTTGCCTCCTGTGATGTGATGATGCAGCAAGAAGGCCCTTGCCAGCTGCCAGCACCTTGGTGTTGGACACTGTAGTCACCAGAACTGTGTGTCAATAAATTGCTATTCATTACAAATTATCCAGTCTCTGAGATTCTGTTATAGCAGCATAAATGTACTAAGACAAGGAATTTAAACACATGATTATTAACTTCTCTTAAGGAATTTAAATAAAATTCTTTCATAAATTCTTCTTAAATTGGTGTACTGTTTTTTGTTTTTTATGTTTACAATGGCTCCCCCTTCACTTTTTCTTCTTTGGGACATTGCGAAACTGTAGAGTTTATTGGGTAGGTGAGAATGTTGTATATGTGTATTTTTTTCAAATTAATGTAATCAAACTGAGATGTAAAGTGTACTTAGGGAATTATTTTATTATGTTTCTGACCTCCCCCTTCCACCTTCTCCTTGCTGATGACCTTGATTCATGCTTCCTGGGAAGCAGAAGCAAACAGGCCCCCTCTCATCTCTCCAGCATGCTGAATGGAGACCCTATCTTGTCTTTCATCCTGTTACGGTAGGAGGAAATGTCTCTGGTCCTAGCTAAGTCCAACCCTTCACTGTACCCTGGATCTCACCCCTTTCATTTTCTCAAGGACCTTATTCCTGCAAAAAGACCCTTGTCTCCTACTTTATCAGTTTCCTTCTCTCTAGGGGATTGTTTTCACCGGCAAATAAACCTGTTCTGGACCTCCCCTTCATGTCTAGCTGCTGCCCAATTCTCCTGCTCCCTCACAGAAAAGCTTCTCAAAGGAATGGCTTTGCCATGGCATCTCCTATTCCCTCACCTCAACCCATTTCAATTAGGATTTCGTTCTGCCCACTCACTACACGTGCAACTGCATCAGTGACCTCCATGTCATCAAATGCAGTGGTCACTTTTAGGCCTTTATCTCACTCGACACCTCAGCTGCCTTTGTACCAAGTGATCAGTCTCTACCTCTTGAAACTCTTTCTTCTCTCAGCTTCCATGGTACCACACTCCCCTGATTTTCTTCTTACACCGCTGGCAACTCCACTGACTATAGGCTGGTAACTCCCAAATGTATATATCCAAATCTAATCTTCCCCAGGCTCCCAACTTGCATATCTAAATACTATTTGCATCTCTACCTGGATGTCTAATTAGCATCTCATACCTAACTGTATATTATGATCATCTCTCCATGTAAATGAATATACATTTACAGTCCTCCCACCATTTACTCCGCCTGATACTCTCTTCCCCTCCACCTTTTGCCTCTGTTTCTTGTCCCTTTCCCTAAACCAGCCCCCAATAGATGAGGTCTCTTGATGATTTCATAGCAACCAGTAGTTTTCCTTTATAGTAATTATCCCATTTATAGTCAATTAGTCAGATGTGTGATTATCTCTGCAATGTCACTCTTGCTTCTTTGGCCTCTGTGATCCCTGAGGCCAGAGATTAGCTGGGTTGTTTATTGCACCTTCAGGGCCTGACATAGTGAGTGCCTCTCACATATTAGGAGCTCAACAAATATTTTTTAGAAGAAAGAATAAAGAGATGGATGTTATATATCACTTTTAATAATTACATAGCACTGTTATATAGATGTACCATAATTAATCTTTTATCTTTTATAGCTACGTTGTTTCCTATTTTTCACTATTATAAGAAATTCTACAATGAACATCCATGTAGCTAGTCTTTGACTCATATTTATTCATGAGCTTAGAAAAATTCCTAGAAATAGAATTACTGTTTTTATAGCGAGGTGGACCTTTTCTAAGGCTTTTGCTATAGTGTGGTAGTCTGTACAGATGGCCACCATTAATGCCTTCCCTCTCTGTGCTCATCCCATCAAAAGGTGATTTCTCTCCCTTATCCTCGAATGACTTGCTTTGACCTTTAGGGTGCTGTGGAAGTAGGGTCAGCAGGTAAAACAGGATGTGCAGTTGGTCTATTGTGGTATAATAAGGAATATATACTTGGTCTTCACCCCCAGTTCCTGGCACATAGCTCCCCTGGAAATTCCTGATAGCGGTGAAAAGAACACATTTTTTTATTCATAATGGGCCCCTTTCAACCACACTTGCGTTTTGGAAAGCCCCTAAGGATGAGGGGCTGGTTGTCAGGGGAACCAATCCTATGATTACAGGGATGGAATTTTCAATAGCACCCCCTGACCTCCAGGGAGGAAAAAAGGGCTAGAGATTGAGCTTAATCACCAGTGGCCAATGATTTGGTCAATCATGCTATGGCAATGTGATGGAACCTCCATACAAGTCCTAAATGAAGGGGTTCAAAGAGCTTCCAGATTGCTGAACACATGGAGGTGCTGGGAAAGTGGTGATCCCGGAGGGGTCATCGGAGCTCTGCACCCCATCTCCATGCCTTTCCCTGTGCATCTCTTCCATCTGGCTGTTTAGTTGTATTCTTTAAGGGTTTTTTATGGGTTTTTTTGTAATAAATCAAGAATAAAAAGCAAACTTTCCTTGGGTTTGGGAGCCATTCTAGCAAATTACTGAATCTGAGGAGGGGGTTGTGGGAACCTCTGATTTGTAGCCAAGTCAGACTGAAGTTGTGGAGAAACTGAGGACTTACCATTTGTGATTGGCATCTGAAGTGTGTGAGGGGTGAGGCAGTTGTGTGGGACTGAGCTCTTAACCTGTGGGATTTGTACTATCTCGGGGCAGTTACTGTCAAAACTGAGTTAAATTGTAGGACACCCAGTTGGTACCCACCAAGAATTGGGGAATTGGTTGATATGGGGAAAAAAAAACTCATACATTTGGTGTCAGAAGTGTTGTGTGAGGACTGTAGAAAAATAGTAGTTTCTCCTTTTACCAGTTAAATTTAAATGTCAGGTAAACAAAAATGAGACATACTTATACTAAAAAATTATTTGTTGTTTATCTGAAATTCAAATTTTACTGGGCATCCTGTATTAGTATTTGCTCGATCTGGCAATGCTAGGTATGGTAACATGAATCTAGTTCTAGGTCTGGCCTTTAAGAGGCCTCGTGTTTCTTCTTTTGCACTCTAGAATCCAGCTACCATGCTGTAAAGAACGTTGGGCTAGACGACTGAGTGAAAAGAGGTCACCTGGAGAAGCCCTGGATAAGTCATTTAGGATATTTCAGCTTCAACTGGGGCTCCCAGTCCCAGGAGTAGAGGGTCTGACAACATGTGTCCAGGCAGGTTTTAGAATTGCTATAGACACGTTCTTCTTGTTCCTGAATGGAATGTCTATTGTGGTTTTCCTGTTCCTTTCTTGCTATTGCATTCCTGGTGGGGTGAGGGAATTGGGGATAGTTGGGGAGGAGGAGAAAACAGTTTATAGGTCTCCAGATCCAAAGAAGCAGATCCAGGGGAGCTGCATCCCATTTGGACCTGGAACTGATCACGAATATTGAACCTGATGCTTTCATGGGATGAGACTTTGGGATATCTTAGAAGTGGGTGAGCATATTTTGCACATGGAAAGAATGTAAATAATTTGTGGCCAGAGGGAAGTCTGTGGTGGATTAAAGATGGCCGAAAATTCATCACCACTTCTCTGAACAAGAGATGGAGTCTGTTCCCCCTCCCACATTGCCTCTGGCCTGGTCTTGTGACTTGCTTGGACAAACAATTGCAACAGAAGTGGTGCTGTGTGACTTTCAGGCAGTAGTGTTCTGAAAAACTAGCTCTACGAAAAAATGTTTTAAAGTCCTGATGTACAGCATTTGCCAATTTCCGTGGTGTAAATACCCCCACCATGGCTGATTTCAAGCTATCATGTAGTATCACTGACTGTGGGGTTGAGAAGAGACAGGTACAAGTGACTTTCATGAGCCTGTGCAAATGGGCTCCAGCATTTCACCTCTTGCTGACCTTGTCCTTGAGAGCTCTATTAGTTTCCGTTTTGGCTTCATTGAAATCCACTCGACATGAAGCACCCTTGGGCCAGGTTCTTGAATGATGAGAGGCCAAATGGAAGGAAAGGCCACATGGAGAAGACAAGAGGTATTACACATTCTAGCCTCAGCTAGACTCCCGGCTGGGTGCAGTGCACAAGGGACCCTGGCTAACGTTTCATGGTGCAGGAGACCACCTCGTCAACTCACAGCAATGTGAGAAATAATACATTGTTGTGGTCTGAAGCCACTACATTTTGGATCAGTTTATTAATTAGAAATAGATAACTGAAACATGTATATTGCTGAGTTGTCATTTTAAAAACCTGCATCAAGTTTCACTTCCATTGGCAACTCGTGAGAGCGCCTCGTTCTTTGAATATTAGCCCACACTGTGCATTATCGTCACCAGTTTGATAAGTTAAACATAGATATATGTTGCAGTTTAATTTGCATTTCTTTGTAATGAGTTTGAACATTTTTCATGTGCTTATTGGCCATAAATTGATTATACCTTCAGTCCATTTTTCTATTGATTTGTAAGAACTTTTTCTATTTTATTAATAGTAACCACAAATGGGGAATGTATTGCAATATATGACTACATAGTTTGCTTGTATGTTCTTTGCAGTAAAAAGTTTAAACTCTTTCTATAAAAATGGTGCAGGACTAGGCAATTTTCTGTTTCTTATAAATTAATCATATCCAGTTTTTGGTTTGTTAGTCTTTAGCATTCCTTAAATTATTCTGAATATGTTCGCTAGATTTTCTTTGTTTTGGTTTGGTTTTCTTGGTTTTTTTGTTTGTTTGTTTGTTTTCTTTTCCCCTAGATTTTCTTTGCTGGTGATTTTCTTCAAATGAAATCTTCAGCTGAAATCCAGTAGAAAATGCACCCCTTCCAGTCCCCCACCACTCCAATTTGAACACCATTGGCTCAGTCTACAACAGTAGGTTAATTCTGCAGCCATTCTTGTGTTACAGCCTACAGAAAGTCTTTGGATATTCAGTGCAGTTACATTTTATACCAATTTAAATTTTTGCAAATTTGAAACAGGACAATATAAAAATGTTATTAGTTTGTGCAAATTACAAATAATGTGAATCCTTTCCAAACTAAAAAGTACTTAAAATTGGGTTGGATTCTGGAACTAAAACCCCCCAAAAAGGAGTATTAATAAAAAAATTAGTGAAATCCAAATAAAATCTTGAGTTCAGTTAATACTACCAATCTTGTTTTCTTAGTTTTGACAAATGTACCTTGGTAATGTAAGATGTCAACAATAGGGGAAACTGGGTATATGGAAATTCCCTATATAATCTTTACAACTTTCCTGTAAATCTAAAATTATTCCAAAACAATAAGTATACTTTTTAAAAAAAAACATTTAAACATTTGCTCTAAGAAATGCTCTACACTGTTATAGGCTTATATGTCCTAAGAATGTTATTCTTTACATTATATTAATATTTATTTCTCTGGAGGAATAACTATCTAGCATTAGATGAGTTTTGAATTATGTGAGGTTTTCAGAAACTTATCCCATGACCTTATTCCCATGTGAATTGTATATTCACACCTCATTATGAAAACTGAAATAATAATAACTGAAGATCAAAGCCTGAATCATAAGCTAACAGAAATCCCTCCTCCCAATAAAAACCAAAAATGAAACCCAAACTCTCTCCTTTCCAGTTTCTGATGTTAGAATCGTGGCAGTAAAGCCTTATCATCCTACGGTGATCTTTGGACATGTATGTGATTAGAGGCCTGTCTTTAAGTGTGGAATCTGGGGGCAAGGTCCCCAGGTAGGGCTTTTGTCTACCTCCCAGAGGCAGCAGTGTAAGCGTGCAAATCCAAACCTTGCAGGCGCCATCATAAACCTTTACTAGAAATTTGGCTTTTGGTCATGTAGTTAGTAAGGGATCCTCACCCTCCCATCCTTTTGTATTCTCCTCTCCCAACTACAGCAAGTGTCTTGGGAGTAGAGGGAGGGGTTTTAGTTCTTCATTTTGCATTCCTCTGTAGGTTTCTTTGTAGATAGAATTTATCTTTTTATGGGCTTCACAGTTGTAAAGGAAATTCCAGTAATTTAAATTCTGTGTGTTTCAGGTTTTATAGTTCCCACTGTTTTCCCTTCTATTTGGAGTATATATCTTGAAATCCTATGATACACTCCCTCGTGCCTCATTGCTTATACAGGTAATAGCCTCTCTCTGATATTGGGTGGCCTTTGAATAAACAGTGCAGTTATAATTCATACTAATTTGAATTAGCAAATGTGAAACAGTGAGAGATGAAAAATATTATTAAAGTCTCACTTTATGCTCACGAGTTGAAATAATGTAAATTCCTCACACTAAAATTTGTTTATATTGCATTAAAGACTAAGTTTGATATAAGAAATGCGCTACAATGGCCTAGGTTTACGTGCACTGAGACTGTTATTCCTTGCATTACATTTATTCTTAAGGGAAAAATCTGTCTGGAATTATGCATGTTTTGAGTTATGTGAGATTTTCAGAAGCTCTTCCTAGAGTAGATTTCGAGTAGCTTGGATGATCCAGCTCCCCTATTGGGAATCTGTTTTATTATGGTTACTGATGTGATTGTTAATGGTAACAGTTAATGATTGTTTAATCCTATACCCTGTACAATGTTGAATACCTTTGCACCCAACAG
Organism: Lemur catta; assembly: GCF_020740605.2. Lineage (NCBI taxonomy): Eukaryota > Metazoa > Chordata > Mammalia > Primates > Lemuridae > Lemur > Lemur catta. The sequence goes on along the minus strand of NC_059135.1, from coordinate 87,625,829 downwards.
TGTGTATTACTCAATTACACCTATAAGGCAAGTATTATTAATATTATTTCCATTCTATAAATGAAAAATTGTATGCTTGGAAAATTTAAGTAACTTGTATCCAAGGGATTATATTTGGATTTAGGGCTGGAATGGAGATTTTTTTTTTTGTAAATTACAAGACTTTTGCTAATCAATTCAGTATAAAATATTTACCATGTTTCCCTTAGTTGTTTTACCCCTGTAGAAAGGTAGGGAGGTCTTTGTTTCTGTGATCATGGTCTCCCAAAGTTAAGTTTTGATCTGCTTCTTAGTTCCTAGGTCACTCATGAGCCCTTTGGGAAAGCAGCCCCGCTCCATTGAGGTGATCAAGGGACTGACATAGCAAACCACTGTAGCCTCTGGAATTTCCCAGGATTAGAGTAGCTGGTTGATATTTTTTGGCTTTTTGCTTGTTTTGCATGTTTCTTTTGGTGTGGGAACTTTTCCACGTCAACTTAAATTGCTCAAATCTCTTTCTAAAGGGTGCTATGTACCACGTCTTTAAACAACAGTGTCTCTAATCAGTATTTCCCTCTTCCTAGAAGTGGTTGATATCATTGACTGTAAAATGAAAAGGGGTGGTTTGGGAGTGGTGGTGTTTTCTTGTTCGTTTTCTAAACGTTTTTCCTTTTTGAGTTTAAAAAAAAAACGTTAAATCTTCTCACAGAGACAGTTTGGCTCCAGATCGTCTGTGGCATTCCATGGTGTATGATGTAATTTCCCTCCATAAATCCATCAATTCAAGGAGACAGAGTAGCCCCAGGATGGGAAGAAACTAAATCTTTTTAATGTCTTCCAATCACCTAGAATGGAAGAAGATGTGTTGAACTAGAATTGGGACTTTCATACTGCACTCCACTTATATTTTCTATCTATGAAGGTGTAACCAGATTCATAAATCCCTATTAACCAAAGAACTAAAGTCTGCTCCATTACTGATAATCTTTGCAAGACCTTCATTATTAGTTTTCATTAATAATTTGTTTTCTGTCACCCCCACTAAAAGTGAGCTTCATGAAGGCAGGGATTTTTGTCATAGAAAACTGTCTGACTCATAGAGAGCATTCGATTTATTTTCGAAGAATGAATGAATTAACAAATGAATTATGGTTCAATAATTGAGAACGCATTAAAGTAGCTTCTAGATAAATTTAAGGAAAGAAATAGAGAAAAGTAAAGTAGAAGAGGAGTCTGGGACTGGGTTCTACTTTCCACTTTGCCCTCAATTAGCGAAGTATGTAACCTTGAGCAAGTCCCTAAATATTTCTAGTCTTTCCTTCTCCGAATTCTATGCTCTGATTAAAGTCTTTGGATAGTGACCTATGCTTTGTTCTCTTGTCTAAGCTAGTTCTGGTTCAATATTTAGTTGATCAAATGCTAAGATATATGTATTTGAACAGCCTGTACCTGATGCCATAGATTATACATTAGTATGTTTCTTTTTTTTTTTTTTTTTTGAGGCAGAGTCTCACTTTGTTGCCTGGGCTAGAGTGCTGTGGCATCAGCCTAGCTCACAGCAACCTCAGACTCCTGGGCTCAAGCAATCCTTCTGCCTCAGCCTCCTGAGTAACTACAGGCATGCACCACCATGTCCAGCTAACTTTTTCTATATATTTTTAGTTGTCCGGCTAATTTCTTTCCATTTTTAGTAGAGACAGGGGTCTCGCTCTTACTCAGGCTGATCTTGAACTCCTCACCTCGAGCAATTCTCCATCCTTGGCCTCCCAGAGTGCTAGGATTACAGGCATGAACCACCATGCCTGGCCAGAAACTTTCATTTTTGATTTATATTCTATGAAATTCCACTTTTTAAATAGGATTATAGCACTTTTTTTCTAAATATTTCCTGGGACCTTCTATGCTTTTGCTTATACCTATGTATCTAGTTTAAACAATTTTATGCTGTTCATTTACTAATTTAAGGGCTGCCCTTCTTAGTGGGAGTGCCCTTCTCCTCTCCTAGTGGGGGTTCATTGCTGTTGGAAGGATATGCCCAGAGGGAGAGGGCTGACTAGATTCATCCTAGGAATCAAAGAAGCCAACTCTGATTCAGACTACCTATCTAGAGTTAGAATTACATTTGTCCAACATCCAGAGAAGAGACAATGTCCCCATTGGAAGACAGCATTTTCTTATCTTCATTATCACCTGAAAATGCTAAAGGCAAAGGACAAGTTGAATCCTGCTACAAGAGAGGCACAGGAGTGTTTGCTCTAAACTTGGAAGGTGAGCTAACCGAAACTCTTGATACTGGAACTCCAGTCTCACCTTTATCCAACAAGTGCATTCCTAGGGAAGGCAAGACACATAGAGGCAAAGACAAAGCAGCCTTTGACAGTCCTTTTGTTTACTGGTCATTAAATATGAAATGCCCAATTTCAAATCAAAAGTGGCAGTCAGTTAGTGCAAGGTCTGGTGAATACGGTGGATGACAGAGAGTTTCCAAGTCCAGCTTCTGTAGTTTGAGCAGCATTGTTTGTGCAAGGTGTGGTCCAGTGTTGTCTTGCAAGAGGATTGGCCTGTCTCTATTGAGCAATCTCAGCTGCTTAATTGCAAGCACCCTCATCCTTTTGTCCAATTGGTTGCAGTAGACATCCACTGTGATCGACTGACCAGGTGTCATGAAGCTGTAGTGGATAATACCAGTGCTAGACCACCAAACAGACACCATTACCTTTTTTTGATTAATACTCGGTTTGGGACTGTATTTTGGCACTTCATCTTTATCCAACCGTTGTGCCAAACACTTGCGATTGTCAAAAAGAATCAATTTTTCATCACATGTAACAATACGGTGTAGAAACACTTCACCTTTATGTCATGCCAGCAAAGAAAGGCAAGATTCAAGATATTTCTCTCTGACACTTTTTAATTCATGCGGTATCTATCTATCCAGCTTCTTTACCTTGCCCATTTGTTTCCAATGGGCCAATATTGTTGGAATAGTAACGTCAAACCTTGCTACTAATTCATGCATAAGTTGAGATGAATTCACTTCCACTACAGCTTTCAGCTCATCATTATCCACCTTGGTCTCAGGTTGCCCACGTGGCTTATTTTCAAGATTAAAATCACTAGAACAGAACTTCTCAAACCATAAACATACTGTGTGTTCATTATCCACATCCTTCCCAAACACTTTGTTGATATTTTGAGCTGTCTGCGCTACATTGGTTCCACAATGAAACGTGTTATTTGAAAATAACACAAATATTTGACTTAAACATGGTTTCACAAAAATTGACCTAAAAGAAAAATTTGAAAGATAATCACAAGCCAAAACATATGTTTGAAAGACTGAGGATGTACCTTCACAATAAAAATAAAACAAGAAGTGTCAAAGTGAAATATCAGAGATATCAACTGTCAAACTTAGTACTTAAGGAAGTTAGACATTCATATTTAATAGCCTAATATTTATTTAATTTGTCACTTATTTTGAGGGAGAGACTGCACTCTAGATCAATGTTTCTCAAACTTATTTATAAGTTTATCAACTGTGTAAAATGTAAGAAATACACTTTCCATCTCAACCTAGTCCACACACACATACATATGTGAGTATATGCACACATTCACATACGAAACTGAAATTACGTTTCTTCAACATTTCTATCCTAACTATAATTGAGCAATCTGATTTTTAAAATTCTATTTCATTTTTTAAATGTGCTGTTTATGAATCACTAAATTAGTTCCATGATCTTCTCTAGAGGTTTTTGAGAAAAATTAAAAACCAATACTGTATGATTTCAAGGAATTCAAAGGGAAAGTATGGCCATTGGCCAAAAGAACATATAAACCACTGAATTATCAACATAAATTCAAACAAAAAATGCTGTCTCTTTCAAAAAATGGTGCTGGGACACCTGTAAATCTATGTGCAATGAAATGAAATTGGACCCCTACTTCACACTATATACAAAAATTAACTAAAAATGGTAAAAAACTAAATGTAAGAGGTAAAACTATTAAACTCTTAGAAGAAAACATAGACATAAGTCTTCATGACCTTGGATTAGGCAGTAGTTTCTTAGATAAGGACACTTAAAGCACAAGCAATAAGAGAAAAATAGAGTACTTGGACTTGATCAAAATTTAAAACTTTTGTGTTTCAAAGGATACCATAAAGAAAGTGGAATGATAACCTACAAAATGGGAAAATTTTTTTTCAAATCATGTATCAGATAAGGGATGTGTCTCTAGAATACTTAAAGAACTTTTACAACTCAACAATAAAAAGACAAATAATCAAATTAAAAAGATGGCAAAAGATCTGAACAGATACCTCAAACATATTTTAGTGTTTGGGGAAGGAAGGAAGGTAGGAAGAAAGTGAAGGAGGGATGAAGGAAGATTCTTTCTTTGGGGTCTTTGTCTGGGCACTAGATATTTCTTAGGTCAGGAAATAGAGGCCCAGGAGAAAGGACCTTGGGTGAATTTCAAGATCAGTCTCATATGATAATTCATTACCATAGAATCTCCAATTCTATGGACCCTGATCCAATTTCTTTATTGAATAAGGCAAACAGATAAAGTCTCAAGAGGTGCAGTGACCTTCTCAAGACCGCATGTCCCATTTGAGAGAAGCTAGAGTTAGAAGAGTTCAAGTTCTAAATGACTTATGAAATATTATTATAAAATAAAATAAAATATAGAGAACAGAAGGACAAAGATGCAGGAAGTAGGAGACATTAAAATATAAAACATATATTTGCATGATGACCTTTGGTCTCTTGGACACAGGTAAGAGTTTTGCAGTGTTGTAAAATAGTGGTTAGTATAGAAATAACTCCTATGGATATTAGACTAATCACTGCATCAGTCCTGTGGGGACTAGTTAATTAAAAAAAATTTTAATACAAAATACTCAGTGTTCTTTTAGTGCCATCTGTAGTTCTCTTCAGAATTGCCTTAATGGGGAAGGATTTCTACTTGGTGCACCTTCCTTCTTCTTCATTTCCTCATTAAACCACTTCCTTCTTACATGTCTCTACCACTACCAGAGATCTGGCGTCTGCATTTTGTACTCTGGGAACAAGCCTGGTTTTCAGGAGGACTATCCCTCCCCCCAATTACTTATATACTGTATATATAAATATATAATATATTTAACATAAAAATATATACAATTTTATAACAAAATGTGTATATTCATTGAAGAAAATATAGAAATAAAAACAATATTTTAAAATCATCTTTAGTTTCACTACCTAGATATAAACATGGTAATATTTTGGTGTATTTTCTTTCAGTCTTTTGATAGAATTTTATTTTGATACATGTACACACACAAGGATACAGACTTTAAAAAAATAATTAGGCCAAATTATCTGTGCTATATTATCACTTGCTGTTTTCACTTAACAATTTATCATAACTACTTTCCTGTGTCATAAAGTAATCTTCTATAATATTATTTTAATTATATCAAATATTTCATTGTCTGAAGTGCCAAAATGTATTTAAGTCTTTCATTAGTCTTGGATACTTTCGTTGCCTCCAATTTTTTCCTAAGATTAAAAAATGTCACATTGAAAGTCACTGGAGTTAAATCTTTGCACATATCAGTGGTAATTGTTTACTCAGGATAAATGCCTAGAAATAGGTCAGAAGTAAGCATATAATAAAGCACAAATAGGTAAGTATATAATTGAGTTTTGGTATGTCCTGTCAAAGGTATTCCAGAAAGGCCATGGAATTTTACAGTCCCATTAGAAAAGCAAAATGTGTGTATGTGTATTTGTGTATATTTGTATTTGTGTGTATATAATGTGTGCATATATGTGTGTGTTTCAGTGTGTGTATGAATACTACTTAGCTTAAGTCACTAGATTAGAGTAACTCTAGTTCTATAATATTAATAAATAAAACCTTAAATTGCTATGGCTTAAAATAATAGCAATTTACTTTTTCTCATGTAGCTGTCCAATGAGGGGTTTCTGGTTGGGCATGGCTTTCCTCCATGGGCTGATGTGGGGATTCGGGCTCTTCATCTTGTGGCTAGGAATTTTCTGGTGCCTCATCTTTGCTGTATTCATCTGATGGGGTTACAGGGAAAAGAGAAAACATGATGGAGACATAACTTCACGTTCTACAAACTTGAACTCAGGCATACAGTCAACCTAACTGCAAAAGAGTATGGGATATGTAATTGGGATGAACTGCCTCAGTGGCCCAAATGGATAGAACAATACAGCAGGTTCATGAAATAAGAAACCCAATGCTGACTATACTGATGGAAGAGGCCATCTGTAATCTTTAGCAATGTCATTCCCAGGTACACACTGAAGTTGAAATTCATTATTTTAATTAGGGCAACTTAAATTCTCTAAAGGCTTTTCACCTGCATATTTGCGAATATGATAATTTTTTGGTACCAATTTTATACTTAAGAAGGCTTTCCCATTTGATATCACACTGTTTTTTAGTATACTATATTTATATTATAATGAAAATATATTAAATACCTAGTTAAAATAATTAATCATGCACAGAGCATGACTTCATCTGACAATGTTCTGTTCATTTATCTGCTGTAGTGCTTGGAATACTACCCAAGCAGGTAAATTTGCAGGTTCATTGGACAACCTTGGAGGCTGTACTTAGATTTTATAGGTGTGTTTCCTTTTTTTTTTTTAATTTCTGCTCCACAGGAGGTTTCTGTATGGCATGTTTCCTTTTGTCCTCATCTAAAGAAGGCAAGCCATGGCTTGACAATGATATATTTAAGGTCAACTTGTAGAAGTATGAATGGCTTTATACTTTTTTCTCCTTTCACATCAAGTGCAAGCTAAATAGCCTGCCAAGAAGATCATATAATAGTCCTGAAAATGTCCTTTCAGGAGATCCAGTGAGATTTTCATAGAACTTGCGATGCCATACTTCTCTCCCTAGGTATTAGTTCTAGCATATTCAGGTTACATAGGAAGATCTAGAAAGAATGGAGCACAGTTTTGAGACACAAAACACTCATTCTTTCCCGAACAATTCTCCTGCCTCACTGAGTATGCCGCTTTGTCTCCACAGGCTGAACTGTGGTAGATGGAGAAAATACAGCTCGGCCTTCCTTCAAACCTGTACGTGTCAAAGGGACGGAGCTACATAAGCTCAAACCATGATTTTGAGTTATTCTGTGACAAGTAGTAATATATACACATTAAAGACCGTGCGGTTCAATAAATGTTTTTGTTATAGCTTACCATTTTTTTGAGCAATAATAATGTGTTTTACAAGGTATAAAAAGGGCAACGAAATAGGCATTAGTATTTGCAAAGGAAGCTCTGATAAGAAAATATTCAACAGGGTCACTGCCCAAATGTTAAACAAGTAATAAATACAGGAGTGGAGCCCAGCTGGAAAATATGGAGCTGACGTTATAATATCACTAATGGAGAAGGAGGCAAGTCATTGCTTTCTGATCTTCAGCAAATGTGCTGAGCAGCTGTGGACCAACGAGCTCAGTAAACGTAAATGTGTAGTAGTCAGAATGTCAGAATAAGGAAGAAAAAGAAAGCTGAATGCATTAAGGTGAGATAGAATGTACTAAAATATTTTAAGGCATTTTAAGAGATAAATGACGTTAAAAAAAATAAGGCACTACCAAAAAGTATGGGCCAAGATGTTAACAAAACCCTTATGATCTTCGTCCCCTGATTGGCAGCCTGTGATTCTGTTCCCCTCAAAAAAATGTTTTATTTCTGGCACTTTGAACAAAAGAGGCTGCTTACACACACACGTAACCCACTCTCCATATACTCCAGAAAATAGGCATCTCTACTGAAATTCCTGTTTGTTGTTTTTGTTGCTGTTGTTAATGCATTGATATACTGAATGCTTCTACAAAGGTTATACTTTAACTGTTTAGCAGGATTCCTGAAAACACAAACCTCTATCTGGACTTGTCTTGAGTGTTATCTGGGATGGGATAATCTTTTTTATTTTAAATGTTTAAAGACTTTCAGTGATTAGTATTAGAATACATACTAAACAGAAATGTATAACAAGACTACTTTAATTCTATGAAATCTTTCGGCTTTACATGAAGAAACACTAGGATATAAAAAAATTGAGCTCTGATTTCTGAAGTTAGTTTTATGATTTGTTTAGAATCATATTTCATGTTTTGTGATTTTGAAAGGTCTCTGAAACTCTTTGGCTTGGCCTTCGTGGCTTTCCCTCACAAATTCAACCTTTTCTACCTGTTTACTCCCTCACTGTTCTCCTGCAAGGCTCTAATTCTGCATCTCTGTCTTTGGTTTAATTGCCTAGACCACAGCTGGACTATACACCCCAATGACAATCTGTTATTATTGTGGTCAAGGCCCAAGTTGATTCTCATATGCTCAGTATGACCCCATAATTCCATGATGATCCTTCAGTGACTTTTAATTTCCTTCATCAACAAATATTTATTGAATATACCATAAGACAGACACTCTTCTCAGCCTCAGAGATATAGCAGTACACAAAACAAAGCCCTGTTCTTGAGGAGCCTTTATTTGAGTGTGGGGATACAGACAGGAAATGCACAAACAAATACTGTATATGTCAGGTGATTATAAACGCCAATAAAGGAAAACAAAACAAGGAAAGGGGGACAGAGCCTGATGTCACAGTGGAGAGAGGATACTATTTTACACAAATGATTAGAGAAGGCCTTATTATAAGGTGACATTAGAACAAATGTCCAAAGGAAGTCTAGGAATAACGTAGGAATTCCAAGATAAAGTATTCCAGCTGAAGACAAGCAAAGGCCTGAATTAGCTAAAATAGCAATAAATATTGATTATCTCACACAGTTTCTGTGGGCCAAGAATTTGAAAGGGTGCCTCTGGCTCGGGGCCTCTTAAGGGGCTGTAGTCAAGCTGTCATCCAGGGCTATAGTCCCTAACGGCTTGACAGAGGCTAAAGGACCCACTTCCAAGGGCTTCACTCACATGGGGATGGTTGTTGGCAGGGGGCCTCAGTTTCCCTCCATGTGGGCCTCTCCACAGGCTGCCTGAGTGCCCTCATGACATGGTGGATGGCTCTTCCCAGAGCAAGGAGTCCACGGAGGGGCAAGGAGGAAGCCACATGCCTTTTATGAGCTTGCCTCAGAAGTCATACAGCATCGTCTCTGTGATAGCCAATTGTTTCACAGATCCACCCTACTCAGTGTAGGAGGGGACTATATGAGGACATGAATGCCATGAAGTGGGGACCTTTAGGGATCATCTGGAGAATGGCTCCCACAAAGCCTGAGAAGGAGGGAGATTGCCAAGTCCAAGAAACCTGAAGGAGTGCAGTGTGCTTACAGTGGAATGAATGAGGGGGCGTAGGGAGAGGCAGGGTCGGAGGGGCAGCAGGAGATCAAGCCATGTCAGACCTTGCAGGCCAATGTGGGGATTGTATGCTGAGTGAGAACGGAAGCTATTGGAAGGTAGCAGGATGATTTATTCAACTACTAGGCCGAACGCAGTGGCTCACGCCTGTAATCCTAGTACTCTGGGAGGCTGAGGCGGGAGGATTGTTTGAGCTCAGGAGTTCAAGTCCAGCCTGAGCAAGAGTGAGACCCTGTCTCTACTAAAAATAGAAAGAAATTATATGGACAGCTAAAAATATATATAGAAAAATTACCTGGGCATGGTGGCACATGCCTGTAGTCCCAGCTACTCGGGAGGCTGAGGCAGGAGGATTGCTTGAGCCCAGGAGTTTGAGGTTGCTGTGAGCTAGGCTGATGCCACGGCACTCACTCTAGCCTGGGCAACAGAGTGAGACTCTGTCTCAAAAAAAAAAAAACAAAAAAAAGAAATTTATTCAACTACTAAATTCTATCTGTTCTTAAAACATTTTGCTTTCCTCCCTCATTCTCAGCTGGCTCTGCCATTCTCTGTCCCAGGGCTTCTGACTAGGCTGAAAGGAAAAATGGCCTGAGGCCAAGGGATCCTCTGGAGTTGGTAGAAGCTAAACCTCTCTGAAGGGCTTCTATTAGGTTTCTTTGAGGAGAATGGGAGGGGAAACGTTGCTTTGAGAAGCTCCAAGGCTGGGAGCAAAGGTTCCCAGAGGCCCTTAAATCTGTTATTTGTAATTCTGGGCTGTGAGTACCTTGGCCTTGCTCCTTTGCAGTGGCACAGGGAGAGCATGAGAATGGCTTCGTGGAGTTCTTGAAATGGGGGTGATTGAAGCAGCAGAGCCACAGAACATGAGTGTGGCTCGTGAGGTGAGTGAATCAATGGTAACCAGTATTGCTAGGTCCAGAGCCGAGAGAGAGACACACAAAGCCTCATGTGTAGCAAAATGCTGTTTATTTTGAGTATCTGGGTGCAGACAAAGGCATCCATTAGAGAAAAGGGGAGAGCCTTGGGTTTTATAGAGGGTTTTTCTGGGAGAAGTAAATAAATTCTTTTCAAACAACCGGGAGGAATAAGGAAAGTAAGTTCCCCTCTTGCATTCCATTCCTTTATCTCCCTAGGGAACAATCAGGAGGGATAAGGAAAGTAAGTTTCCCTTTTGCATTTCATTCCCTTATCTCCCTAGAGGTCTGGCAGAGGCTACTGCCTAATACACTCCCAAGAAGTGGAGAGCTGTCGGTTTTATAGGAGTTTGGATGGAAGTTTGGGGAGAGTGAAGTCTTTAAGCCTAACAGGTATGACAGTGTGTCAACCACAAGACATTTGCACAGCTTTCCTTGGAGGACAGTTCCCCAAAATCATTGAAGTTAAATTTCTCACCTGGAGAAGAGAGGCTTGCAGTCATAAATAAGTTTATTGAAAGAAAGTACTAACATGTAAAATTTCTTAGACACCTCATTTTGTACACCGATATTCATTTATAACACATAGCCAATGTGTTTTATTTAAAGCCATCACTGTTAATGTTTGCTGTGTGGGGCTGAGATAAAGTTCTTGGCTTACCTTTAGACATCACATTGGCACAGAACTTTTTTTTTTTGTTTGTTTTGAGACAGAGTCTCTCTGTGTTGCCCGGGCTAGAGTGAGTGCCGTGGCGTCAGCCTAGCTCACAGCAACCTCAACCTCCTGGGCTTAAGCGATCCTACTGCCTCAGCCTCCCCAGTAGCTGAGACTACAGGCATGCGCCACCATGCCCGGCTAATTTTTTCTCTATATATATTTTAGTTGGCCAGATAATTTCTTTCTATTTTTAGTAGAGACAGGGTCTTGCTCTTGCTGAGGCTGGTCTCGAACTCCTGAACTCAAGCAATCCACCAGCCTTGGCCTCCCAGAGTGCTAGGATTACAGGCATGAGCCACCGTGCCTGGCCAGACATTTTGAATTTGGCTAGATTCCCCCAAGAATATCCCTCCTGCTCATTTGCATGGTCACAATCAGATGGCCAATCTGCCTTCCTTTGTTCTAGCAGCAGAATCTCTCCAGTTTGGTCTTCCAGTTGCAAGTACTTCAAAGAGCTCCCTAAAAATGACAATCAGAAACAAAGTGTAGGCCTCTGGCTCGGGTAATGCTATCCTTCCCATGACTTCTTATTTGGTGGTCACATCCTCTAGAAAGACATTTCTGGTCCACGGCACCCACACCTGAAGCATTGGTTGCTATAACTTGCTACAGTTTCTACGTTCACTACGTATAACTGGCCAGTGGTAATGGAGGCTCAAATGTACCCTCGAAAAGGCAGCTGAGAAGGGAGTGGCTGCTTTTCTGGGTCATTGCATGTTCCAGGAGATATTTTCCTGGCTTTACAGTTGAACATTGTTGAGGTTGAGCTGGCTGTATTCTCTACTGCTGATGACCGAGTTGCTTTTGGGAAGAGGAGCATGATGGCTTTTAATTCAAGCTGGACAGGAACTCTCAGAGATGTTGGTGGGAGGGTGACAGAAACAGCTGGACTGCTTGTCTTGTTTGGCATAAGAACTGGTGTGTGTTAATCTGTGAGGCAGGTTGTGCTCCCAGCAAAAAGACATCAAGAACCTAAGATTTGCATGTAGGATGTTTAGGGGGTGGGTGGAGGGGAACGCTCTCGGTATCAATATCTATGGGGGAGTGAAGGACACAAGAATAAGCGGAGGGAAGAGATGAGTTGCTTTGCAATAAAGGACTCAGCCAATTCCTGCAAGGTCTCTGGACCTCTAGAGTTGTCCCCAGTTGAGGCAAGGGTGCTGGGCTTTCATTCCCCTCATCCTCCCACCTTCCATGTGGGTGCGTTAGGTGAGGGCTGCCTCCAGAGCAGTGACTTTGGGTGAGGTCGCTCTCTGGTGACTCAGCTGAAAGCTGTCAGCCTTCATTATTCCCAGCAGCTAGAAAAATGTGGTCTGTATTTCTGAAAAGATGGTGTGGGGTGAGGGGAGAGATGGATCTTGCAGCACACAACAGCACCCGCTACGATCTTTTTTCATGTTGTAAGGAACAGACATGTTCAGTTAGGAGGCATTTATTACAAGCTGACAAATTTAGGTGAGGAAGCGTAGGAAACCTCTCAGGAGATGCACAGATTGATGCATGTAAAACCCAGCATCATTCAGGATTCCACAGGATTGTGCTGCCTAGTGAGCTTGTGGCCAGCTCAGAAGCAGACATCCTGCTCCTGCTCTCCTGACTGTACCATCAGTGCAAGTAGCTTCTCTCTGTGCCTCCCTCTGCTCGGCCTCCGTGTCAATTGTTCTCTCTTTTCACATCTTCCAGTTGCCCAGCATTTCTTCTGCATTCATGTCTTCCTGAGAGAGAATCTATTTGGGTCCCTTAGTTGTCCTTTAATATAGAATGTTCCAGTTGGGTTGAGTTTGAGGGCAAGGCCACCTCAACCTATAACTGGCTGCCTTTGGTCAGGGAACCCATTTTTGTTTCATTTTGGTTGTGGTCACATGACACAAAGCAAGTCAAGATCTATTCAAGGGCCCAACTTGTGGTCACTCTGCTTAGAAGGGCCCAGAAGCCTGGTAGGTACCTGAAGTGTTTGGACTGTCTGCTACGGAAGAGTTTTCAACTTTTCTCCTAGAGGGAAAGCTCAGGATATTGAAATAGAAACAGGCACAGTCCAGTACAAAATTAAGGTGTTGAATTAATATATGTACTTCTTATTACGTTTGTGAAGATTTTTAATAAATAGTAGGGCCTGAATTTGGGCAAGAAGAAATTGAAGCACTGGAAATATCTGATGATATTACTATGGAACAGTAACTATCCAAAAACTGTCTTTAAAAATCAAATCAATATGTACACATAACTCTTTTGAATGGTAGCAGCAGCTTAAAGGTTTAGAATAGTATAGGAATGATGTCCCCCCTTAAGAAGGGCAATAAGACTGTGTCCCCACTCACTCTTCCTTTCATGCTTGTCACCTTTTAGCTGTCTCTTTTGTTTGTTACAGTTTATACTGCTGTTCCTTCATTTTAGACATTCTCAAATTTTCATTAAGGTATGTGAACACTGCGTTCTCTGAAGCCATTCCTTCTTTCGATTAAGGAATTATATTAAATTCAACCACACTTTAAAAGTTTCAAACATTAAATAACTATTAGCCATTAACACTGTAATATGAATGAGCCCTTCCCATGTTCCCATATTTGACAGCTAGTTGAGAGCATTTTGGAAAAAGTTTGGTTTCTGAACAGAAAAGTGAACCTAGCAGAGAGACACTCGGTGACAAGAGAGTGAGAGAAAAATGTGATTTCTACTCTTTTAACTGATTGTTTCAGTTTCTAGATCTAAATCTCTAAATAACCTGTCACAATGTTCGACTTAGTCACAAGATTGTAACTAGTAATAGTATGGGACAGGAAACACAGCCTTTTAGCCAGGCACGTTGTCACTGTGAATAAAACCTCGGTTCTGTTGGAATGGAAGAAGAGGAGAATACATGTTGAGTAGGTGACCGGCAGTCACTTCCACGTCCTTGTAAATAAAAATATTTTTCTTATTTTAAAAAATTATGACATTTAATTTTCTAAAGAAAAATGGTGGAAAATACTAGCAGGACTGGAAATGAAGAAGTTTCTTTCTTTTTTTTTTTTTTGACAAAATACCTGTAGAATTTTTTAGGAGAAACATTTTTATGTATGTAGAACATTACTTGTAATATAATACTAACTTACAGAGAGCTGTAAGGTTTTCAAAGTTGTTTTGGAGAACATTATATAAGTGATAAATGGAACAGGGATTGCAGCCTTTATTATATAGATAATGAAACTGAGGCACAGAAAGAATAAATATTTTCCTCAAGTTTACGTGGCTATGAATTCTAATTCAATCTCTAGTTTTCCTACTTCAGCATCATGTAGAAGCATTGTGAGGAGAATCTTCCATGCAGGGGCTTGGTAGTGTTGGGATGGGGAGGGGAGTTGCTACATGCAAACATGGCACCAATGTCAAGGTCATTTGCTTTCTCCCCAAGCTGTTCTTCCTGTGACTCATTGCATATTTGTCAAATAGTACTGGACTCTCCCCACCCACTGTTTGGGACTCCCACTCACTGTAGTGTAGCAAAAAGTGTTGGCATCAAATCCTGTTGTTACAGGAACTGTGTGGATTTGGGATCTACATGAGGCATAATGCCAACCTGGCTGTTAATGGCCATTTGGTCATATAGTTAGTAATGTAAATGTTAGTGGCCTGGCCTCTGTGTTTTCATGCCTAAAGAGAAATCAACAAGAATCAGATTATTTGGAGTTGCAGCTTGTACAATAATAGACTTACTGAATATGAAAATAAGTGGTTTCCCAGAGTTTGGGGAAAATGAAAATGCTAACTATAATAGATTTTACACATTCAGATGTCATGCAATTCTTGTTTTCATTTAGTTATTAATTTGAGCTGTGCTTGGATTAGAGAGTTTCTAAGTGGCAGGTCTACTGGAAAGGAAAAAAATTTAGTCACAGTTTGTACCTTAAGGAAAAACGTGGTTAGTGGTCATTAAAGGATGTTAATTTTTAACTGAAACATTAGTTGACTGTTTTCCTGGAAGGATATGACCAATAAAACTATTTAAAAATAAACTTTTTAAACTACATAATCAAGTGCAGAGTTGAGCCTTGTGTTGTATTAGGTACTGAAAGCATTTTACAGCTGACTAAAATTACTGACAATATTTTCAATATAAAACATCTATACATTCAAACCATATATATATAATTGCACATAGTAGTCTAAGGAAATGAAACTTTCTCCTTCAAATTCCAAATACCTGAGTACCTATACATAGTAGTAATTTATTTAGGCTTTCTGAATATTCAATATCAGTAAAGATACATTACATAAAAAATACATAGTAACAGAGTTATTTCTGGTGACCTTCTTTTTCACATTGCATAACTTTGGGTAGAAGAAAATTTAACCTTTAAATTTTTTTGAACTTTCTTTTTATGGAAAATTTCAAACATATATGAAAATAGAATAATATATTGAACCCTCAGGTACCTATCATCCAGCTCAACCATGATAAATTCTTGGCTAATACTGTTCATCTACACCCCATCCCCTTCTGCCCCAAATAATTTGAAGTAAATACCACACAACATACCTTTTAATCTATAAATACTTTAGTTAGTATATACCTCTAAAAGTTAAGGTATCCTCTTTTTAAAACATAACCACTGTGGTAGATTATAGATGGCCTCACACTTTTTCCACTCTTCCCTTGAGAGGTGGAGTCTAATTCCCCTCATCTTGAATCTCAGCTTCCATAGTGACTTGCTTGACCAGTAGAATGTGGCAGGAGTGTCATTCTGGCATTTCCAAACTTAGGTCATAAGAAGCTTTGAAGCTGCCAACTATACCTCTTGGGACACATTCTCTGAGAGCCCTGGGCTGCCACATAAGAAGTCTGAAAACCCTGAAACTGCTACACTGAAGAGGTCACATGTAAGTGTTCTGGTCAAAAGTCTCAACTGAGCCCAGTCTTCCAGTCTTCCTTTCCAAAGTGCCAGACATGTAAGTCAAACCATCTTGGACATTTTAGATCTGCCCATCTGCCCCAATCAATACTACCAAGTGGCTTCATTTGGTGACACACGAAGCAGAGGAATCACTCAGCTGAGCCCTACTCAAATTCCCAGCCCAAAAGGGTGTGAGATTTAATAAAATAGTTGTTATTTTAATCCACTAATTTTTGGGGTTATTTATTATGCTGCAGTAGATAAAGTACAATAATCATGAAACCATTATCATTCCTAAAGTAATTAATAATCACTTCCTAAAGTATCAAATATCCAGTGTTCAAATCACAAATATTTGTGATTTGTAATTTGTCCCATAATTTTTTTACCATTTTGTTTTAACTGGTATTTAAATAAGGTCCATACATGCTAATTAACTTTTATATCTCCTAAGTCTCTGTTAATCTATTGTTTTTCTCTTTTTTTTTTTATTTTTCCACCTTTCAAATTATTTATTTAAGAAACTGGATCATTTGTCCTCAGAATTTCCCACAATCTGTATTTTAGTATTGTTAATATATTCTCCTATTACCCATGTTTCCTATAAGCTGGTATTTAGATCTAAAGCCTTGATACATTTTAAGTTTGATTTTTGGTGAGTCTATTTCACTGTTGGTGTTGTAAACTTCTATTAGGAGGCACATCATATGAGTTTGTGTCTTGTCCTATGATGTTAGCAGCCCTTGATAATCATTGCCTAGATCCATCAATTAATTTGGGGTTGCAAAATGCAGAGTGTATCAGTTAGCTCTTACTGTATAAGAAAGAATCAGAGAATCTCAGCAGCATATGACAGTATTTATTTCACTTATGTAAGATTGCTTCTACCTCTTCCTACTGGCTAAAGCAAGTCATATGGCCAAATCCAAAGTCAAGAGGTGGCAAAGTAATCTTATCTCCAGTTCAAGATGGAGGGTCAGCCTCCAGGCCAGAATCCTCTGTGTGACCACTCAGCCCTAGCCATAGGCCATTCCAAGGCTTTACCTGGCAAGCCTCCTGGGGGGAAGCTGCCCTGCCCACAGCAGACTTGGTGCACAGCCAGTACACTGCAGTCTCTGGAGGGAGTGACAGTAAAGGACTCATGTCTCCCAGGCTGCCCAGCCCTCCACCCTCTGGCCAGCCATGTTTTTACACATGGTTACATTCCTAGTCCATGTGCCTCCATTTAGTGGTCTCTTTATTAGGGGCCTCAGTTAAAGCACTTTTGAGGATCATCTTCTAAGACTTCCTTATTGTGCGCCTTGGCTGAGGGCATTTTTCTGCACTTTGACTCAGTACTTTTGCACTCTGACCTTTTTCCTCTCTCCCTCCTCCCAGTCTCTGGTCCATTTCTTCAGGGCTCCTTAGCAGTGAGATGGTTCCCCTTGTCTGCACTGCACCCACCCGACCTTGTCCAGTGTCGAGCACTGGGGAGGCATTGCCTTTCTCTTTTGCCTCTTGACTGCATTGTCACAGTAAGTGAATAGGGCTTAATTGTTCCTTTTACTTTGGCTTGTTGTCCCAATTGCCCACCTCATCACTTGGTGGCTCAACAGGAGGGTATTGCAAAGTTACACAGAAAAGGACACATAAGGATTGGGTGAAGAAAGGAGTGAAGGATTGGCTCAGGAACACAATCTATCAAGTGATATCCCACTATTATTGTTTCTTTATTCATTAGCTAGAAAACTTATGAAAAGGAAACTAACCAGTTTCTCAAAATAGTTAACTGATACTTAGCATTATAGAAAGGTAAAAAATGAGTTTTTAAAGATTTTGGGCCGGGTGTGGTGGCTCACGCCTGTAATCCTAGCACTCTGGGAGGCCGAGGCTGGCAGATTGTTTGAGCTCAGGAGTTCGAGACCAGCCTGAGCAAGAGTAAGACCCTGCCTCTGCTAAAAATAGAAAGAAATGATATGGACAGCTAAAAAAATATATATAGAAAAAAAAAATTAGCCGCGCATGCCTGTAGTCCCAGCTACTCGGAAGGCTGAGGCAGGAGGATTGCTTGAGCCCAGGAGTTTGAGGTTGCTGTGAGCTAGGCTGATGCCACGGCACTCTAGCCCGGGCAACAGAGTGAGACTCTGACTCAAAAAAAAAAAAAAGATTTTGAAAAAATTAATCTATGGATTTCAAACATATTTGCTACATTTCAATCTATTACTATTCTGATTATTGCTCAATAATCATCCCATCTATTGCCAGTAGGAGCCTCATAAAGTTGCTTCTGAATCTTTTTGGCATGTCCACAGTCATCTTTGATAGTTACCTTGTTTCTGGTATGACAGGATGTTCCAGACTGGAAATCAGGCATTTAACACTTAATGTTAGAATGTATAGGTAGACCCAGTGATGGAAGGTCAACTTATATTTCAATATATCTAAAAAGAATTTACTTTTAGTAGTTGAAAGATTAAGTAATTTGGTTACCGGAAAAAATTATGTATATGCTTTAAAAATTGGAATTACTTAATCTGATGGTATAAATTTTTTCAGTGTATTTCAGAAGGAAAGCCAAGCCATATTTGGGAGAACTGACTTCAGAGAAAGGTCTCTGTCATGCTTCATGTCAGCCTTCATCCCTCTGCAGTCTTTAAACAGGGGCCTTCAATGTGAATCTCGCTGTCAGTGCCAAGCACTAGAATTCATCTTTGGCTTTAGCTAAACCTTTGTGACAGTACCTACATCTCTCCTGTAGTCAAATGTTTTTAATACATTACTCAATTCAACAAGTACTAATTAAGCTCTAGCACTGAGTAAAAGCAACCAGCTTGGTCCTATATGAAATATAGGCAAAATAGCTGACAAAAACAAAATATATTTCCTGCTTATAGAGTCAAGATGGAGAGAAAAGATAAATGCAGGAACAATTAGATTGCGTCCCAGGATGATATGTAATTATGTGTCCCAATAAGTGGTACTAATGCTAGTTGCTGCGGTATTTCAAAGGAGAGATGAATTAGCTCAGCTTGGTCTGAGGTGGATTTATGCAGGAGTTGTTCCTTGACCTAAAGCCTGAAGAACGAGCGTCATTGCCATGGGCAGAAGGAAAGTGGAGTGAAGAAACACGCGAGCACTTACAAAGGAGGGGGCAAAATGACTGGGAGAGTGGGGAGGCCAGCCACGCTGGAATAGAGGGTTCTCGCTGGGAGGCTGGCAGATAGGTGTGGAGCACGTGGGGTGGAATGAGTCTCTTGGCAAGTTTAAATATTAGACTGAAGAGATTAGATATCAGGAAAGCACCTGTGCCCTTCACCTTGGCTGCCAAGGTCTTTGCTGTTAACCAGTAGCTAGCATATTTATTTCTGCAAAAAAATCCAGGGGTATGATTAAGAACTATCAGAGTTTGGAGTGGTAAAGGCAGGGTGTTCAGAATGGGGATTTCAGCGAATGGCGAGGGAAAGGGGGTAGTAACTCAGAGGGGAGTCTATTTGTTTATTAAACAAACATTTATTGGATACCTCTGTGAGCAGGGCATGTGCTGGGAACTGAGGACAGAGAACACTAATCCTTAAGATTCTGTTAATGGTCTGAATAATTGAAGAAGAATCCATACCTTGATGTGGATGACTTAATAATTTAATCCTTAAGAGCAGAATTTCAGACGAGGTGATAGTCCTGGAGAGAAGGTGTCTTTTGTCTCAGTTGCCTTTCCGATTGTCTCAGATAATCCCATGTGTTCGGGCACCGACTCTGATGCCGAGGTGTAATGCAACGCTGAACAGTGAATGGGTCTCTTCCAGACTTAATCTTTCTCTCTTCCCTCTCATGTTCTTGGCCTTTAAAGCTCCTAGGAGGACAAGAGAGCAGTAACAGCAAGTGTTCTGAAAAGCTGAGGATAATGGCTCCAACGACATTGACTGTAGGCTAGCTGCTTTACAGCAGGGGGCTTCTTTAAGAAAAACTGTCAGAGAGCCTTTGTCATACATTCCATCAATAAATATTGATTGAGCTCCTTCTGTGCTTCAGGCACTGATCTAGGTGCTGGAAATGCAACAGTGAACATGACAGAAAAAGTTTCTGCTCTCATGGAGCTGATATTCTGGTGAGAAAACACACACACACACACACACACACACACACACACACACACTGTATTTTTAGTTTGTGAAAAGTGCTATTAAAAAAGTATATAGCAAGGCAGGAGAATGAAGAGTGATGGGAATGTGTGTGTGTGTGTGTGTGTGTGTGTGTGTGTGTGTGTGTGCAGGGGGAGGGGGCAGTAATTTTAGATTGGGTGGATTAGAAAAAAAACCCTTCAAGAAAATAATGTTAGAACACTTTGGAAATAATGTAGCAAAGAGAATGACAAATGCGAAGGCTCTAGAGCAGGAAGGACTAGGAATGATGGTGGGACAACAAGAAGGTGGTGTGGCTGGAGTCTTGTGAGCTGGCATTTAGTGGTAGAAGACACAGGTAGGGGCCAGTGCAGTTAGGGCTTTGGAGGCCTCAATAAGAAATGTGGATTATTCACTGTGATGGGAACTGTGGGATGGTTTTGAGAATGGGAGTGATATGACTTGATGCATATTTTTAGAAGATCTTTCTAGATGGAGTGTAAAGAATAGAGTGTATAGGGCAAGACTAGGAGCAGTTCTATCAGTAGCAGCTCTGGTAGTCAGGGGGAGGGGGAGGATGGATCGGGACTGCGGTGTGGAAGTGGAGGTTGTGAAACATGGCTGGCCTCAGGTATTTTGAAGGTGGAGCTGGCAGAACTTGTTGACGTACTTGAGTGTGAAGAACAGGGGTGAATAAAGGATGACCCTCCCCCACCTTAGGGTGCCTGGTAGGCCCATTTACCAAGAGGCTGAAAGGCTGGTACAGGAGGGGTGGTTTGGCACTCACTGGATGTTTGTTGAATGAGTAAATGAACCAATTAATCAATGATGTTCCAAACTTGAGGTGACAGGGATGAGAAATTGTTTGCTTCTTCACTGTTATGAGACAATAAGAATAGATAACAGCCTGGAGTCATTCTAGGGCATGACAGAGTTTCAGGGTTAGTGGTATAGCAACCTTTGAAGAAATATAGAGTACTTAGGAGTGCCGTAGCTGGGGGTGGGGGGGGGTGGGAGTACATATACGCATAGTCTAAGAGAATTAGCATCAGACTGGAGGTCAAAATATTTTCAGAGCTTGAGGTGAGGGATAGTAAAAACAGAATTAGGCATTTTTTCCTCAAGGCCCCTGATTTTTGCCTTGGCCATGTTCCTCCATTAATCTACCACTTTAGAGGTTCAAGGCTGCACAGGCAAGACAACTTCTTTTTTTCTTGACAGTATAGGAATAATAAGTTGGACACTGACCCTTCAACTGGAACAGGGAGCTAGAAAATCTCTCCATCCAAATTTTACAGGCTGTCATCCAAATGTAGCTTTGGCACATGTTGCCTAATAAGAAAAGCATAATTTCCTCAATTAGCTTAATTCCATCTCACACATGAACCTTGCTGTGGGCATATAAGTACATCGTGTTTGTAGTAGAGGGCAAACGTGTAATTTCCATTCCAGGAAATTTTCACTCTTTCTTGCTGTATGCATTCAAGCAACTACCAAGCCTAAGTTATTCTTCCTCACAATATTTTAGGTGTATATATATATATATATATATATACACATACATATATATATATAAATAATAGTTAAATTTTTTATTTTGAAAAATTTAAATTTACAGAATAATTGCAAAGAATAGTACAATGAACTCTCATACTCTTTTCCTCCAGATTTTCTAATAGTTAGCACTCTGCCATATTTGCCCTAGTGCCATCCTTTTCTATCTATAGATACATATAAATATACATATATATTATTGTTATTAATACTACTATTAGTGTTACTGAACTACTGAAGAGGAAGTTGCAGATACCATAACCCTTTCCTCTTTCCTGATGTATCTCCTATGAACAAGGATATTCTTTTATTTTAAATTTTTTTTTTTTTTTTGAGACAGGGTCTCACTCTTGCTCAGGATGGTCTTGAACCCCTGACCTCAAGCAATCCTCCCACCTTGGCCTCTCAGAGCGCTAGGATCACAGGTATGAGCCACTGCGCTCAGCCAGGATATTCTCTTAATAACCACTGAACACTGGACAAATTCAGTAAATTTAACTTGGATACTATACTACCATCTAATGCAAAGTCCATATTGAAATTTCAGCATTGGTCCTATTTTTAAGAAAAGATTTTAGTAAAATTGAATTAAATTAAAAAACGTTTTATTTTAATTGACAAACAGAAAATTATATCTATTTATCATGTACATGTATACATTGTAGAAGGGCTAAATTGAGCTAATTAACTTATGCATTACTTCAAGTCCTTATTTTTTTGTGGTAAGAACACTTAAAATCTACTCTCTTAGCAATTTTCAAGATTATAATAGTTATTAACTATAGTCACCATGTTGTACAATAGACCTCTTGAACTTACTCCTCCTATCTAACTGAAATTTTGTAGCCTTTGAACATCTCCTCAGTCTACCCACCCCCAGGCCTCGGTGACCACCGTTCTACTCTCTACTTCTATGAGTTCAACTCTTTTAGGTTCTACATGTAAGTGGGAGCAGGCATTTGTCTTTCTGTGACTGGCTTATTTCACTTAGTATAATGTCCTTACCATGTTGTTGTAAATGACCGAATTTCCTCCTTTTATAAAGCTGAATAGTATTCCATTGTGCATATATACCACATTTTCTTTAAGCATTCATCTGCTGAGGGACACTTAGGTTGATTCTGTATCTTGGCTACTGTGATAGTGCCACAATAACATGGGAGTGCAGATATCGCTTCAGCTTACAGTAGGCCCTCCGTTTCCACGGGTTCCACATCTGTGGATTCAGCCAACTATGAATCAAAAATATTAAAAAAAAAGAGAAAGGCTTGTGTGGTATAATTCTAGAACTCCGGGAGGCTAAGGAGGGAGGATCACTTAAGGCCAGGAGTTTGAGAACAGCCTGAGCAACATAGTGAGACTGCCATCTCTACAAAAAATATTAATAGGAAAGTTAGCCAGTCGTGGTTAATTTTTCTGTATTTCTAGGCTCAGGCATGTAGTCCCAGCTACTGACGTGGGAGGCTGACGTGGGAGGAGTACTTGAGCCAAGTAGTTCAAGGTTGCAGTGAGCTATGATGACGTCACTGCACACTAGTCAGGGTGACAGAGTGAGATTCTGTCTAAGATAAATTAAAATACAATAAAATCACTTGAAATTAGGTAGTGCGATATCTCCACCATTGTTCTTTTTATTCAAGATTGCTTTGGCTATTTGGGGTCTTTTGTGGTGCCATGCAAATTTTAGAATTTTTTTTTTTCTGTTTCTGTGAAGAATGTTAGAATTTTGATAGGGATTACATTAAATCTGTAGACCACATTGAGTAGCATGGACATTTAACATTATTAATTCTTCCAATCCACAAACACAGGATGTCTTTCCATTTATTTGTATCTTCTTCAATTTCTTTCATCAGTGTTTTATAGTTTTCTGTGTATAGATCTTTTACCTCCTTGGTTAAATTTATTCCCAAGTTATCTTATTTATTTATTATAGGTATTGTAAATGGTATCTTTTAAAATTTATTTTTTGGATAGTTTGCTGTTAGTGTATAGAAACACTACCAATTTTTGTATGTTAATTTTGTATCCTGCAGCTTTACTGAATTTGTTTATTATTTCTAACAGATTTTTGGTGGACCATATAATATTGTAGCATTTTTCTACTGATCCATTGCATTGTGTTTAGTTGTCATCTTGTGGCATATTTGATGCTCATCTCTTCCTATCTCTATGCCTTCATAGGGAGCCTTTATGTTAAGATAAACCTTACCTATATTTTTTGATATTGAGTAGGCACTCAATAAATATTAAAGCTTCTTCACTTAAGTCACTAACAACCACTTATTTGCACCTGTTGAGTGGTTAGCATTATATTAGGCCAGGGGAGGACAAAAAGAAGTAGAGACAAAAATTCCTATTGTGTCATCTCTTGGGAAAACAATATTTCCATTCATAAAATGACTAGGTTATAGCTTGACAGGTATACATAGTTAGGTGTGAAATAAGGTGTATATAAGTGCTCAGGGAATTTAGAGTGAGAAAGAAAGAGAAAGAAAGGAAGGAAAAGAGAAAAGGAAAGAAACAAAAAAAGAGAAAGAAAGAAAAAGAAAGGAAAAAGAGAAAAAGACAAAGAAAGAAAGAAAGGAAAGAAGGAAGAGGGAAGGAGGGAAGGAAGGAAGAAACAAAGAGGGAGGGAGGAAAGGAAGGAAGGAAGGAAGGAAGGAAGGAAGGAAGGAAGGAAGGAAGGAAGGAAGGAAGGAAGGAAAAAGAAAAAAAAAACAACACTGCAGTGTCACAGCCTTCAGCTCTCTGTGTTGGGCACTGTTCTTCTCCACTAGATACTGAGTGGGTACAACCTGGTCACTGAAAGTTTTTAAAACTCCCCAAGTGATTCTACGGTGGTCCCTAGGTTGAGAATTACTGTGCTGTACTAGAATCTGAAAACATCACAGTAAGTAAAAATAGCTGCTCATCCTTGTGCATTTTTTTTAATTTGGTGGAACTATTTCTGTTTTCTGAGATGTTAATATTGACCTCAACACTTCATTTTTAAGGGAGGATTTCCAGCAGATGGAATCATCCAGGGAATATTTAGTTTACTGTTCAGTAAATCTGCGATAACATATTTCCATTCATTGACCAGGGTATCTCAACATTGACACTATTGACATTTTGGGCCAGATAATTCTTTGCTGTGTGTCCTGTGTATTGCAGGATGTTTAGCAGCACCCCTGGCCTCTACCCACTAGGTGCCAGGAGCACCTCCCCCACTGCAGCACCAAAAAATATCTCCAGAAATTCCCAGATGTTTTTGAAGGGTAAAAACCTATTGAGAGTTACCACGTTAGACTGAGGCCCTCAAGGACAAGGGTGATTTCTGATTATTTACTTTACTGCTACGTGGCAAACATCATATCTGACATAGAGTTGGTGCATGCGAAAGAGCTAATGAATCAAGCACTATATTTTTGCTAATTTGCTCAGTATCCCTACTGTGTTCATACTGAATTGTACCCACTAAATATTTTCCCAGGGATTGAATGAGGAAGGGTTGGGTTGGTCCCATGTAATATTTATGATAAAACTGCATTTCAGTCAAAGTTCAAAGCCTTAGTTGACTAATTATAAAGCATAAATACATAAATCTAACACAGTATGCAATTAGTTTAAGAAGGTTTATTCTTTTCATTTATTTAAGGAAAAAGATCATTGACAGTTTAAGTCTGGCAGACACGGTGGAGGGACTAAGGCAACTGGTAAATCCCACTGGGAAAGCCTGTGTGGATTAGGCAGGGGCTGGTCTTAGTGCTCCTGGGAGTGATCGACTTGGTTTGTGCGGAAGATCGAAGGCTCATTCATGCTAAACCATCAGAGACCCTGTCTTAGCTGCAACAAATGCACAACGTGAAAAACAATCTTTTAACTTATACTTGCCAGACAAGAGAGACATGGACAAATTTCTTGTGTGTAAAATCACCACATTAAAATACTATCTTAATCTGGTGTGGGATGATGCTAGTGGGGGAGGTCGTGCATGTGGGGGGGAGGGGATATATGGGATCTCTGTGTATTCCACCCAAATTTGCCGTGAACTTAAAAGAGCTTTAAAAAATAAAGTCTATTGAAAAAAATTATCTTTACATTTGCTAAGATGTTAATGCTAGGTTTAGTTGACTCTAATAACCAAATTTTCCTATTTTGTATTTAACTGCCTTCTCTTGTTCTTAATGACCTCAAAAGTCATACTGGCTCCGTGATAACAGCTGCTCCAAGGAGACATTAATGAGACGGAGACCTGAAGTAAGGTCGTTCTAAGGTGAGGATTTTCTGGGGGCTTTTGCTGCCTGGGCTTCTTACCACCTACATATTCCTAATTTTGAAAGTACCTGTTTTATATCTTAATTGAACTGCAGTTCAAATCTCTTGAAAGCACAATAAAGGGGACTTTGGAAGGTGAAGCAGTACTCCAGGTATTTTAGATTGTGCAAGATTACCTTTTAAAATGTAGCCTAATAATATCTACATACCCAATAGCTTGCTGCTTAAATAAATGAGACCTAGGGATATAAATGTACCTTTTAGGGGGCAACTTAAGGACATTTTTAGCAAGATTTATACTGCCCTATCTTCTGCAAGGCAGTTTTTGATTGGAACACTCTGTCATTTGTTGGTTCTTGAGTCATGGCATTTCCCAGCTTGCAGCAGCTCTCTGCTCCGCTTGCCACCCGTTAGTGTTATTCTATGTCTCACCTGCCGCTAACCTGGAAGAACTGACCACTAATTTTATCTCTGATATTCTTTAGTGCCTATTATAGATAACATGAAGAATAGAATTTGACAACACTGTTCTGTATTATATTGTTCCGTTCCTACATTTCCACATCCTCAACCAGATTTAGTCAGTCAACAAGTATGTGCATGTTCCAGGTCTCTTTTTGGCACTAATGATAGACAGATTATCTGGGATGATATTTAATACTCTTCATGTCAATCCCACATCCAATTCATCAGCAAGTTCTGTTTTAAAAATCTATCTCAAATCTGTTCATTTCTCTATATTTCCATGACTCTATCATAAAGTCCAAGACACCATAATTTCTCCCTAGACTCCCACAATAACCTTCTGACTTCCCCTTTCCTCTTATTCATTCTCCATCTGGCAGCCAGAGTAATTTTTTATTTTAAATCACCAAGGATATTGTCATTTTCTTGCTCAAAACCTATCCGTGTTCTCCCATTGCACTAAGAATGCAATTCAGACCTTTTACCAAGATCCCCAGGAATGTGCGTATCGCCCGATGCCCACCTCTCCAGACCCATCCTTCCCCTTGCCCAAGGCCTTTGCCACACCTGGTTTTCGTTCTGAAACCCACCTGTTTCCTCCACTGGGATTGCTCCCCTCACAGCTGTTAACCTTACTAGTTCAATATCAGTCTTCAGAACAAAAGTCAACTTCTTAGAGAAGCCTTTCCCAAGAGATCCATTGAAAACTGGCCTCTCCTAGTTACTCTTACATCTTCATGTTTCTTTTAGAGCATTTATTACAATCTGTGTTTACTGACTTATATACTTATTTGGTTATTTATTATCTACCTCTTCCCTCTAGAAAATAAGCTCCAGAAAGTCAGGGCCTCATTTGTTTTGTTTATTGCTATATCTTAAGTACCTTGAAGTTAAGATCATTCTAAGATAAACCAGTGCCTTGAATAGATCATGACACACAGTAGGCAATCATTAAATACTTGTAGAGCCAATGAATGTATCCTCTACATCGTCTAGCACAGTGCTTGCTAATCATCCAAGACAGCACCAATAAATACGTTTTGATCAATTGCCATGAGGGTCTATGATAGGAAATAATACCTTTCTGGTCTCATGTTTTAAGTTATAGTTCTATAAAATTTTGGTCTTCAAAGTTACTAGGAATTACAGCATTACAAGCTTATAATGTAAAATATTTAATGTAATAAATATCTATACACATTTGTAGAAACCTATATTGCAATACTTTCTAAAGAATGTCCTGTGCATAAAAAGGCACTTTTTAAATATATAAAAAATTAATACATCCATGAACAAACTTTGTTATTATCACGTCTTTTTGTGAGCTTTAGGAGCAAAATAAGGCCCTTGAAATCCTGCCTGAAAGAAAGGTCCCAGAGTCACCCTAGGATTTCTCAGGGGATGTAACTCCGGCCACAAGCAGCAGCCCCCTTCAAGAGAATCACTTCGTAGGAAGTACTCTCACACTGGTTGGGAGTAGGTAGAGAGGTGATATGATTATTTCCTGTACCCACCAAACACTTTCAGGGATAAACCAGGCAAATTAAAATGGTCAGAAGACTTAATGAAAAACTGCTATTAGGAAATGGGCTCATGCATTTGCAAGGTCACCAAGTATATTCTTTTGCTTAGGGCTCCTGGTATCAGTAGGTTGCATTCAGTGTATTAAAAATACACTGGTTAATTTTACCAAAGGGGAGAGAGACAGTCTCTTCCATGGCTCCAAACCATAAACCTGCCTCTACCTGACAAACGGCTCTCAAAAGTCAAATGGGGACTAGATGAATTGAGCTTCTGTGACGTGAACTACAAAGCAGACAGCTCATAGTAAGGGCACTATTCAGGTGGCCCTCTGCTTATAATTTGAATTTGTTCAAGTGGGTACAAGTTCATAGTAACAGCTATACCTGTAGATTCACTGGTTGTACTCCCAGCTGCATACACACATAATCTCATCCCTTGAAAGGTTTCCTCTTCCCCCTCCAACTATTTCTAGAGTCCCTAGATTTTCCTCACATGTGATCACACAGAAGCCTTCTCTTTTTAAAACTAATTTATTTTTGTTAAATTTTTTTTGTTGAGGTTAAATTCATATAACATACAATTAGCCACTTCAGAGGCATTTAGTTGATTCACAATGTTGTGCAACTACCCCTTCCATCTAGTTTACAAAACATTTTCATCACTCCAAAAGGAAACCCCAAAGCCATTAAACAGTTCCCCCATCCCCTGCCCCACCCTACTCATTCTCACTCCCCCTATTCCCCGGCAATCACCAGTTTATGTTACCTATTCTGGATATTTCATGTAAATGAATCTTACAGGATGTCAATACACGAACTTTTATATCTGGCTTCAGACAGCATAATGTTTTCAAGTATATCCATATTGTAGCATATATCAGTACTTCATTTCTTTGTATGGCTGAATAATAGTCCATCGTACATATATAGCACAATTTGCTAATCCATCTGCCCATTGGTGGATATTTGGTTTGCTTCCACATTTTGGCAGTTGTGAACAATGCTGCTATGCACAGTGTGCATATGTACTCAGGCCTTCTCTTGCTGGGTGAAGCCACGGTATTCTGGGGCACCACAGCCTCCACCTCTCAGCATTGTTGTTGCCCTACTGGGCACTCCCACCAATGACCTGGATGGCAACAAGGTTGTGTGGTTCTCCTTTTGTGTTGTGTGTTGTTCTTCATAATGCTGCCTGTTCCTCAATTTCTTACACAATTTTCAAAGGAAGCAGCCGTTTCTTTGTTACCTTCCTCTCTCCACTAGTCTTCAGTAAGCCTGAGAGCGTAAGGCATGAGACTAATACAATGTTTTACTTAGAACTGCTCTTCCTTTCTAAGGACCCAAGATTTTCTTTTTTCTAAGAGACAGGGAGGGTCTTGCTCTGTCACTTAGGCTGGAGTACAGTGGTGTGATCACAGCTCATTACAGCCTGGAACTAGCCTTAAGTGATCATCCTACCTTAGCCTCCCAGGTAGATGGGGTTACAGGTGCATACCGCCTGCCTGGCTAAAGGACCAAGATTCTCTTACAGACCAGTCTTGCTCCCTAATTCTTTCAGAGGATGAGTCATTTTCTAGAAAAACTCAGTATTCATGTACTACCAGAGTCAGTTTGCCAACCATTCCCATTTATTATAATTCTTAGACTCAACCTAGAACTCCAGCTACATAGAGATAGAAAGGTTCACAATTAAGTCTTCAGTAAATTCACAAATGGTACAACTTGATTTGAGATTATTTGACTGTACCTAATACATGTGTATTTATTTATTCAGGAATGTTTATTCATTGTGGTAGTTTTAAAATATGTACAGAAATTCAACATTTTTCTATATAAAAGGTAGAGCCCCATTTGCCTCCTGTTGTATATGGGCTAGACCTAGTGACTTGTTTCTGACGAATAGTACATGATGAAAATGATGGTGTGACTTCTGAGCTAACTCATAAAAGGCACTGTGGCTTCTTTCTTGCTCTCCCTCTTATACTTCTTGCTCTAGGGGAAACCAGTAAGCCACTATGCCAATGAGGACCCTGGAGAAGCCTGTGGAGAGGCCCATATGGGGAGGAACTGAGGCCTTCTGCTGACAGCCATGTGAGTGGTATCTTAGAATCGGATCCTCCAGCCTCAGTCAAGCCTTTGGATGGTGGCAGCCCAGGAAACATCCTGACTGCAACCTCACCCTGAGCTAGGACCACCAAGCTAAGCCCTGCATTCCTGACCCACATAAATTGTCAAATAATTTCCTAAGCTGTTAACAAATCAGAGTGACATGTTACATAAAAATATATAATTATTATATTTTTTGTTTCTTGAGCTGGTTTTGTTTCTTGAGTGAGGTGGACTTTGTTATTCTTTACATTATTCTTAACATTATTCTTTCTCACCTTTTCCCCTATAACTTGTTAGCTCTATTTGTTCTTTGTTGTCCTGGGATGAAGTAGTAGGCATGTTTCTTAGTTTTTTCTGAATATTCTTAGATATGACAAAGTCCATTTTAGTCTAAAAATCTTATAATTTCTCTCATTGATTTAAGCTTCAGCCCTCTACCAGCTTAGATCAATTTTAGGTCTGGAAGCCTGTGGTTGGAAGGAAGCTTGGCACACCTCTTTGTTCTCCATCTTGCTTTATTCTCTTTCCCCCACTCACTAGCCCATGTCTGATGCCTCCATGGGTAGAGGGTGGAGGAGGGAGGCCTTGAAACAAGTGGGAAAGGTCTTACTTGACTGGTTTAGTTGTAACCTGGCATTTGTGCCTTCTGGGAATAGTACAATGGTATACTAGAATTTGCTTGTTCTGACTCACAGCTGATAGTTAAATTACTAGGAATTTTGCAAGGTGCTTGTTAAATACAGCCATCATTAAATTATACGTAAACTTATAATTAAATAAATTAAGCATGAAGGTAATAAATATGCATTACCTCCTAATTATTTAACTTACATTTTACTATTATCGATGTTCTTGTCTTCGGTTTACTGATATTAACATCTATCGTACCTGCATAGTGGAAATACTCCATAACGGTGTCCTACTGTACATATTTTCCAACTCCATGTCCAGTGACATCACACTGGTAGCTTGAAGTTGGCCATAGTGGGAGTCAGGAAACATGGAATCATACCACGGAGGTCAGAAACACTACAAATCTGGGATCTTTTCCTGGATATCAGGTTGTTAAATGTTTACCAGAACACCAAATGCAGATTTATATTCTCATGGAATGCTTCTGCTGGGAAATATAGTATACTACATACAAATACAGATCTTTGTTTTCACGGAATGCTGCTCCTGGGAAATATGTTTCCTGTAGTTCCCTTGCCATGGCTCCTGCCTTGTTCACCCACCACCTACAAATTCTCTTGAGTAGTTCTCTGTTAGGGCTACCGCATTCCTCTAGGCAGCCCTAGTGGATAGAATCCCTTATAAGAAACCCAATATAGCTCCTTCCAATGGAATTCACTTCTAGCGCATGAGGAATTCATCTTCATTTGCCCTGATGGGAAGTATAGGCCATTCCCACATTCCCCTTTCCTTATCTTGCTGTCAGAGCAGCAAGCCTCCTGTAGGCTCCAGCTGTAAGCTCTCACCCCCACTCTGGTACCAGCCTTTGTGTTTCTTAAATATGCCAAGATTTTTGATGCTCTCTCCAAGTGCACACCTTCTCCCTTGCTTCCCTTGAGAAGAGAAGTACCCCCTATGGGGGTATTCAGATCACCTAACAACTGTCTTCGAAAAAATGCATACACCCATCTCTTCAACTCCTCTTGTGGATTCTTAGTCTACATATACAGCCTGGACATGAGTGGAGTGCTGATGGGAAAACTGGTTAGGGATTCTCTCTTTACAAGTCCCACACAGTCTACTATCTTACCTTATACCATGACTGTCTTTGCTCCCGATTGTTTGTTCTGTGCTTTGGGGGCCTCTGCTCAAAGCAGGAAACAACAGGAAGAGTACCGTCTAACAACCTATTACACATATCATGGCCTCAGTCTATTTTTTTCAAATTTTTTCTCTTGAGGCTTAAGGCAACCCAGGATGTTCATGGGCCACATGAGCTAGGGACCTGTTCCAGGGAGTATAAGACTCTGGCTAAGTTGTTCACTTAGTGGCTAAAAGCAGATAGGAGCTCAGGTGTTGGTGCAAATGATAAGAGCGAGCCACGGTTGTACTAGGTGAGTGTTCAGTTATCAGGAGCAAAGGACAAGCCAAACATGGGAGATGAGTGAACCTGTTAGAAGCTGACGAGGTCAAGATCATATTGGCAAGTAGGTGTGGCAGTTAATGAGCTTCTCATTACCATGCTCTACTCTGCTGGCATGGGCCACTCAATGGCAGGGGGCACAGTCAGCTGTGTGAAAGCACAAGGTGGGCATGGACAGTGCCATTTTAAATTGTTCAGGAGCCAGTCAGATGAGCCTTTTACTTTTTTATAAAATTCCCTACTAATTGTGCCTTCAACAATAAAAAAGGGTGAGATCATTTTCAAAATGAGCACCAATTTGGTGTCCAGCATGGGACAGAGAGAGTAGTAAGAGGATACTACAGAAGTGCATTTAGATTTGGTATCTCTAGCTTAGCAAATACCTGCCCTAATTAGATAATCAGTTTTGCCTATAATATGATTTCCTTGAGGGCAGGCCCCACACCTTTTGTGGTACTCCCACAATACCTCCACACCGGTAGATGCCAAGTGGATACTCAATGATTTCTGATTTACTAAAAGCTTTTTTTTTTCTTATTTAAAAGCCCTTATGATTTCATCACATACAAATTAAAAGTACAAACTCTCTTGCCTAGTTTTCAAAGCACGCTTTAATCTCACCGGAACTCACCTGACCTGTCCTATTTCCCACTGCTTCTCTACATATGTGCTGTGCTCTGCGAAACCAGTTTTATACTTGCTTCTGAACACACCTTTTTCTCTTGGTCGTAACATTTGCACTCAGAAAAAAAATTCCCCCCCTTATAGAAATCCTACCCATCATTAAAATCAAGCTCAGATTCCACCTCTTTTAAAAAGTCTTCTTTGTCAGTATCTACCTGAAGAGATCATTTCCTCACACTTTGGTCCATGCCCTCAAAGACATAGCAATGAGTGACCACCAAACACTGCCCAGGGAATGCCTACTCTATGGATGTTTGGAACTTTTATTCAAATTTCTGCAGATATCCTACTCCTATAACTTGCCAGTAAACCCCTTTAAATCTAGGACTTGATTGTATGCAACAACCCTTAATACCTTAGATATCTTAGAAGCTCCCAAAGTTTATGACTTCCACTATAGCATATGATTTATCACATAAGATGTAGTAAGGTTCAAATTCAAAAGAGGTCACTCATATACAATAATTTTTTAAAATTGTGAACTTTAATCCATTTAACCACATCTTAGAAGCAAATCAAATCAACAAATATTTATCAAGCTAACCATGTGCCCAGCATTATGGTAGGTACTGTAGAGAACATGATATACAGTAGACTCTTGTGAGAGTCTGAATATACTAATGGACAATGGCCAAAGCATATATAAAAACAGACTCTGATCTACCACTGCAGCAACTAGTCCAGAAAGGCAAACACAATCCCTGCAGCAATCAACCCAAAATGGTCAGGATTTGGTCAATAAACTGCTTAGTTTTTATCCCATTTCCAAATTAGGATCAACCAAAGAAAGCCAAATATGTACCCTAAACCAACCACATAGGATACCTTGCTTCCAGTAAACCTGCCTCCAGCTTCTATGTCAACAACATGAAATCAGCACATACCTGAAGTCTTTTCTTTTCCACTATAAAAAACTTATATTCCCCTGCCTGCTGTTGAGTCTCTATCACAAGTGATGGTGGCTGACTGCCTTGCTACAGTAAGCTTTGAAAAAATAATCTTTGCTTGTTCTCATGTGGGTGTTCTTCATTTACTTCCACTCTTGGAATTTACATTATTATTATAGGTGGTTTCAATTACTAATTTAGAGACCCCAAAGACTTATGACATTGCCATTTGTATTTCACTAGGGCTCGAATTTGAAATGTAGTCTTTGAGACCAGCATCTGGGAGAGTAATCTAGTGACTTCCCTGTACCATACACAGCTTTGCTTTTATATCCATATTGTGGCACATATTTACTGGGGAAATTATATTGTCTAGAGTACATTTCGGGAGATTCTTTTGAAGGTATCAGACTTACTACCTGATGAATCTTAAGGGTCTATCTACTATTGAAAGATTTCAAAAGAATGATTGACTTTAAAGAGTATAAGGAAATTAATCAAATTAAAAGATCAAGTCCATGAGACTAAGAAAATAGTGCTACAAACTGACAGAAATGGAAACTCAGGAAAGGAAGTAGGTGCAAGGAAAAGATCAAGAGGATGTTCAAATTGGCAGGATGTTCAAGTTCATTAAACAAATATTGACTGCCAACTCTGTGCTAGGCACTGTTCCATTAATACATGTTGGGAATAATAGTGAAAAACAAAACAGACCAAAATCCCTGCTCTTGTGGAACTTATATTTGAAAATGCACAGTTGAGAGCTGATGAGGAGAGGAAGATAATACATGTTTCTAAGACTTATTCACACTGAGATAAGAAAGACTTTGACGTTACTGAAGATTCAGCCTTGGGCAAGATATACACACAGGGACACAAAAAAGGAATGCCTTGAGATAGTCAGGATGGTGCCACAACACAGAAACCACACCAAGGTCTATTGTTACAGAGCACTCCAGCGGAATTTCCCTCAACAAGCCCAGGGAAAAAATGCTAATGCAAGATTTAAACTACATTTTGAGACTACCTGAAAACAGCCTCCCCAGAATTACTTTATCCATCACAAGAATATCTGCAGCATTGTCCTTTAGCAGATGGTCTGGAAACAGGTGGTAATAATGGTAACTAATATTTACATGCATTTACAAAGTGCTATCATTTGCATTATTTTAATTGAGAAACCCATATTTATATTAACAGAATATGGGCACAGTAGAGAGTAGAATAATCCTTAAGACTACATGACAAATTATATTCAGAGTAAGAATTAGAACCCAAATTTGCTGACTCTTAGATCTTGAGAGATTTATAATGCTATTACTTTTTCAGACTATATATATGTACCATAAAAAATTCTTAAGCATATTATGAGCCTGATACCCTAAAGAATGTTAATAAAAGAATAAACTGGTAATGGAATAATTTGATTAATGTCTCAACCAAATTTTCCCCAAGTAGCAACACCAAGTAAATGGTTAAGATTTTTCCACTCTGCACAATAGATTTCTGAATGATTTATTAGAGGTATTCGACGTTGATAGTTTATTAGACACTGATTTGATCAATTAAAAAATGTTCCTTAGTATTGTTTTACCAGTCATTAGAATATGTATCCAGTTTCAGTGGAAACAAGACTTAAAAGGTAGGGGCTACATCATGACTACAGGAGTAAGAAAATTTAATTTCTTCACACCGTCTGAGATGCTAAAAATGCACCTATGGTAGACAACTCCATAGAGTTACAGAACCCTTTTGGTTTCGTCTTTATTTTCTAAATGCAAATCAGGAGGACAAGCCCTCTTTCTAATGGCATATTCAAGATATTTGAGGAAAATACCTACAGTTTAATAATTCATAAGATTTGTAGAGCTCTGACTACATGCCATAAATTGATCTAAGCCCTTCACATTTGTAAACTCATGTAATCTTGGCATACACACAAAAAACCAGAAGGGGCAGGTACTATCTTATCCTCATTTTCTAGATAAAGAAACTGAAGACGTTTTAGGTGAGGGCCAGGGAAGTGAAGTACTCTGCCTAGAACAAGCTTGTAACTCCAAAAGCTGGGATCTAGCTCATTTTATTGTTTTTTGTTGTTGTTTGCTTTTTTGAGACAGAGTCTCACTGTGGCCTGGGCTAGAGCGCCGTGCCGTACCCCACGGCAACCTCTAACTCCTGGGCTCAAGCGATCCTCCTGCCTCAGTCTCCCGAGTAGCTGCGACTACAGGCGCACGCCACCACGCCTGGCTATTTTTTTTTTCTATTTTTAGTTGCCTGGCTCATATTTTCCTATTTTTTAGTAGAGACGGGGTCTCGCTCTTGCTCAGTCTGGTCTCGAACTCCTGACCTCAAGCGATCCTCCCCGCCTTGATCTTCTTGAGTGCTAGGATTACAGGCGTGGACCACCACGCCCGGCCTGGTATCTAGTTTATTTACAGAATGCTCCAAGAGTCAAAAGTGCTCCAGACTACTTTGCCTTCGGTCCTCTCCTCGAGAAAGGAACAGCCAAAGTTTCCTGTCCGAACTCGGTATGGAACGGAGCTGCCAGCTTTCGTTCTAGGGCGGTCCCTCTGGGAGGTTTCGCTATCCCTTGTCCTTCGCTCTGCCTCACACACCCCGCTCACCTCCCTCTGCTCCCTCCACCTCGCCCTACTTCTTTCCTTCCTATCTCCACTCCTCTTTCGCATTACCGCGTCTCTCCTTGCTCCGTGCCCAGCATTTCCCGCCGGTGCGCTCGACCGGGCCAAATCACGCCGGAGGCTCGCCCCGCGCAGTACCGGGTCGCACCGCCGTGACGTAACCCGCGCGCCGCTGCCGACGGGCCGGGGGGCGGGACGGCGGGGCAGGCCGGCCGGGGGCGGGGCCGGGGCCAGGGCCGAGCTCCGGGCCTCCGCGGCCATCGCTGTCTGAGCGGTCCCTTCCCCTCGCCCGCTCCCCGCCCCTCTGGGCCGAGTGGAGTTGGGTGGTGTCGGTGGCCTCACCCTGAGGGGCAGGCAGCTTCAGGAGCTGGGCGTCCAGCGCGGCGCGATGTCGGGCGCCGTGATGGCTCTGTGAGTCCGAGGCCGCGGCCGTGGCGCTGGGCGGCTGCGGGGCCTGGCCGGGTCCGCTCATGGTGCCGCCACGACGCCATCGCGGGGCAGGAAGGCCAGGTAGGCAGGCAGGGAAGGGCCCCGAAATCACCCGGAGCCCAGACCGGGACCGAGTGCCCGCCAACAGCCCCACCTCCGGCTCTCGGTGGCAGTCGAAGTTCCTGGACCGAGAGACGGTGACGGTCCCTAGGGGCGGAGCGAGCCGGAGGCTGACAGGGGCGTCAGAGCCCAGTGCAGACTGGCAATTGAGGACGCTGCCCGTGCGCTGTCGCTCGGCTTATCTCCCTGGGGAGGCGTCACTGACTTCGCCTTTTTTCCCCTCTAGAAAAGGGGGCGGTTTCCTTTTACCAGCTGTTTCTTCACTCCCCTTGTGAATTACTCTTTCGATCTAAAATAACTAGATGTAGTGACAGGGGTGGGTGGGGGAGAGTGGAGGATTCTTTTCCTATACCGCGTGAGCAGATTGGAAAGGTGCCTTCAAGACCCACAACAAATTGCTGCCTCTCGAATAGCAAAATTCCACTCAAGGAGATCAGGGACAGAAAAGACACTTTTAGAAACAGGCGCGTGTCTAGACACTATCCCTGGAGTGGATTCCTCTGGAGGGAGAGGAGAATGGAGTTCTGTATTTGTGAAACCCGGAGAAGCTGTTTTCCAGTAGTGAACTACTCTTAAATACGCCGTATGTTGAATATTGCTGTTCCCCCCGCCCGTGTCCCCTGTCCCTCTCTGAGTATAATCTGAAGTGTATAATGGATAACATGAGTCTCGAGAAAGGTGTCAATTATATTTAACACATTTTGGTATTTTTCTTTCATTTACTTTCAGTTTGAGGGTGAAGGGTAAAAAAATGTAACGAATCTTACCTCCGGTTGTTGATGTTTTGTGGTTGCTTTTAGGTGTGCTGAGTTCTTCACTTCCTTTTAGACTGGGATCTGCCAAGTTTTCAGGCATTGCTCTTGAAGATCTCAGAAAGACCCTTAAAACAAGGTAAATTCCATGCTTTTATATACGATGTAACTTTCATACTGAACATTATTCCTAACTAATGTCAGATGTGTTTCTCTTATACTTCTTTTCTCATTTTTATATGGTTATCTTTTTAAAAAGCATCTCTAATGTGATCTGTATTTTCTAAAAAACAGACTGCAAATGGTGTGTGTCTTTATCATGAACCGAATGAATTCCCAGAGCAGTGGTTTCACTCAGCGCAGGAGAATGACTCTTGGGATTGTTATTCTCCTACTTGTGGATGTGATATGGGTTGCCTCCTCAGAACTTTCTTCGGTATGTACCTCTTGTCCAGGAATGATATTCTGCTATGGTACTAGTATTACTGTTAACCTGTAGTCTCTCTAGCCATTACTATCTCATGCTTACTAAAAGCAGTATTTTAAATATTGTTAAATTATGTTTTCTTTGATTTTGAATTAGTGTCACTTCAAGTTAAAACTGAAAGGATGCTCTTTGTTGTCATTTTACAGTTTTTTTATATCTTTTAGGGATGATTACTTAGACTATGTACATATTTTCTTAATATTTGAAAGTGTTTTTTGGCTTTTTTTCTAAATTCAATTTGTTTCTGTAAATATTATTTTGTAGTGAAACAGCTATCTAGAATGGGCAAAACAATCTGTCATCATTTAGTAGAAAGTAAGAGTGCATTTAGACAAATGAGTAAAAGTAATAAGAGTTTCATGTACAGGTCACTATGATGTCCATGTCTGGATACAGGCACATTTATATGTTTGCTGACTGAAACTTTATTATGAAGTGCACAGTATACAATGATTATTTATCTTCAGTTAAATTTTGTCTATTGATGACCTATTGATAGTGATGTGGTATTTTGAATTCACAAGCGAGTTTTTCTTTCTACTTGTATACTTTATTCTTTTTGGTCAGTGATCCCTATTAAAAGACAGAAATGACTGCCTTTCAGCTTACACATTGCAATCTTAAGGCAAATGTACAGAAGGAAACTAGCACTTATAAAATGAATTTAAATGTCAAAAGAAGTAGTTTGATACTGCAGGTCTTCTCACATCACAGCTAAGTAAATAGTTGACATTGACATTGTATCTTATGAATAAATAATTTTTTAGCCTTTCCAGAATTAGGCTCTGGAATACACTAGGCCATTTAAATTATTCTATATATTCTTTTAGATTAACGTTTTGTAGTTTTACCTCAAAGAAATCTCTTTGATGTTGACAGGGAACTAAACCTGCATTTCAAATTTTATTTTAGGTTTTTTTTTTTTTTTTTTTGAGACAGAATCTTGCTCTGTCGCCCCAACAGCCCCAACTAGAGTGCAGTGGCATCATCATAGCTCACTGCAACCTCAAACTCCTGGGCTCAAGCGATCCTCCTGCCTTAGCCTCCCAAGTAACTGCAACTACAGGTGCACACCACTGCGCCAGGCTAATTTTTCTATTTTTAGTAGAGATGGGGTCTCGCTTTTGCTCAGGCTAGTGTTGAGCTCCTGAGCTCAAGTGATCCTTCTTCGTTGGCCTCCCAGAGTGCTAGGATTACAGGCATGAGCCATCATACCTGGCCTTATTTTTTCGTTTTAAATAAATAGTTTGTTTTTTATTTATCAAGTAATAAAATTTTAGGACATTAGCTGTTCCACAATGTAGTCATATTTCAAAACAACAGATTGTTCACCATATATATATATATATATATATATATATTCACACAAACACACATACACACAATTTGTCAATTAGAAATACATTTTAAAATTCTCATCTTCTATATTAGATAGAAAGTTTATAGATAATGTTTAAAATTTATGAATAAAAGAAATAGCATTTTAAGAATATCATTTAGAAATATGACGGCAAATACTCAAGGAAATATTGAAAAAATTAAAGCTGGGATGGGTGACAGTAGGGTGGGGAAGGACAGTGCAAGGTACCAATGTTTTTCTTTACTTTTTTTTTTCTTTTCATTTATTTTTTTCTTTCTTTGTTTAAGCCCTCTAAACAGGAAGTGTTTTTCATTGTAAGTCTTATAGTATTGTTTTATTTCTTAAACCATGTAAATGTATTACATTGATGAAAATAAAAATTACTTTAAAGACAAAAAAATATGGTTTAGGATAAAAGA
Organism: Lemur catta; assembly: GCF_020740605.2. Classification (NCBI taxonomy): domain Eukaryota; kingdom Metazoa; phylum Chordata; class Mammalia; order Primates; family Lemuridae; genus Lemur; species Lemur catta. Next base: position 87,586,105 of record NC_059135.1, on the reverse strand, counting down.
GCACCTGATTACATTATAATTTAGCAATGCATATCTAAGCAAGTAAAAAGAAAAACCAACTTGTCATTTGTGGTAATCATTTCACAATGTATACATATATTAATCACCATGTTGTACATGGTAAATAGACTCAGTTTTTGTCAGTTATACTTCAATAAAGCTAGGGAAAAAACCCAACTTGTCTTTATTTTTTAAAAAATAAAATATTTTAATTAGCCAGGCGTGGTGGTACGCGCTTGTAGTCCCAGCTACTCAGGAAGATGAGGCAGGAGAATCACTTGAGCCCAGCAATTTGAGGTTGCTGTGAACTAGGTTTGATACCACGGCACTCTAGCCCAGGTGACAGAGTGAGACTCTGTCTCAAAAATAAAAAAAAAAAGTAAAATGTTTAGTAAGAGGATATTTTATAATTTCGTTATCCAAGAGCATATATAATGTGTCTGGTTCTTCAGCCAGATATGCTCATCAGACTTTTGATGTATTATGTATTTCAAAAAGAAAATCAATCTTTTTATTAGGGAAATTTTCTAATATCTACAAAGTGGAGAGAATGGTGTAATGAATCTCCGTGTATCTGTTACTTACCTTTAACAATTATCAAATTTTGCCAATCTTATCAACTCCTCCCCCAAACTTTTTTTTCCTGGAGTATTTTAAAGCTAATTCTAGTCACATGTCATTTCACTCATAACTTCTTTCCTATTCACTTTAAACTGAAAATGACTTTTAATTCTTTAAACATAATCCTTATGCCATTAATATATCTAACAAAATTAACTGTAATTCCTAAGATCATCCGATATCCAGTCCGTATTTAAATTTCCCTAGATGTGTCAAGGACATCTATTTCTTTTAAGATTTGTTAGGATCTCTGCCAGACGTGGTGGCTCATGTCTGTAATCCTAGCTCTCTGGGAGGCGGAGGCAGGAGGATTGCTCAAGGTCAAGAGTTCAAGACCAGCAGGAGCAAGAGTGAGACCCCCATCTCTACTAAAAATAGAAGGAAATTAGCTGGACAACTTAAAATATGTAGAAAAATTTAGCCAGGCATGGTGGCACATGCATGTACTCCCAGCTACTTGGGAGGCTGAGGCAGGAGGATCGCTTGAGCCCAGGAGTTTGAGGTTGCTGTGAGCTAGGCTGATGCCACTGCACTCTAATTGGGGTTGTTGGGGCGACAGAGCAAGATTCTGTCTCAAAAAAAGAAAAGAATAAAAGATTTGTTAGGATCTATTGCACTTGTTATATCTTTTAAGTCACTTTTATTCCTTAACTGTATCCCTTCTTCTTTTTTTTTTTTTTTTTTTTTTTTATGTCATTGATTTGTTGGAGGAAGCTAGGTCATACATTCTGGATTTACCTGATGACTTCCTTGGGATATCGTTTAACTTGTTCTTCTTTTTCTCTTATTTGTTGTAAATGGTAGTGTAGTGTAAAGTCTTGATTTAGGTTTAGTATTAAGGAAATACCCTGAATACTAAACTGAGTACTGAGTACTTCCTATGTCATCCCAATATGAGGCACGTACTGGCTGCAAGTCTCGCTTTGGGTGAAGCCAATTTAAGCACTATAAAGTTCCTCATCAACCTTTAGATAATGTTGACTATCCATATGATTACTGCCCAGATAGAATATTCATTAGGGGTTAAAAATGGTGATTTTTCTAAGAGTCATTCCTTCTGTGTTTATTAGCTGAAATTCTTTAAGGAGAACTTTTCTGCAACTACTGTTTGGTCATCCTGAAGCATGGTTCATGTAAAGGTTGGCTAAACTTTGGATTTTTTTTTCTTCATTTATTTTAGAATAGAGTTGCCTAGCAACTTCTGATAGTAACCATTGAGAGATTTTTGAATATCATTATAAATTCATGGATTTTTATATATTTAATATATTTCACATCATTGCAGTTATTATTCCTTGAAATGCTTAAACTGTTCTATCTTTGACCAGTGGGAGCCCCTTCAAATGGGCTCTAGGGTCCTTTTACTATGACCCCATTAATCTTTAACATCTTATTTGCTTTCCAGCACAAGATGTCCCAGGCTTATCTTGTATTTTATATTTCCTTCCCCATAACTGGATTTGGCCGTTTCTTCTAAGAGCCATTGTTTCTTTTAGTATAAAATGGTACAGACTTTTCCCTTCCAAGTGAACTTCTAAAGAGTTGAAAATCCTGTAGTAGCTTTATTTTGGAGGTAAGTAATAAGATTTAAGGTTATCTCATACTTGTCTATGTAACTTTTTCCTCTGCAGTATGTTTTTACTCAGTACAACAAACCGTTCTTCAGCACCTTTGCAAAAACATCTATGTTCGTTCTGTACCTTTTGGGCTTTATTATTTGGAAGCCATGGAGGCAACAGTGCACAAGAGGATTTCGAGGAAAGCATGCTGCTTTTGTAAGTTTTTAATTTTAAGTGTTTCTTAGGAAGGGGGTATATTTTTTCAGAGTTTAAAGATGTATTAGTTTCTTTAAGGACAGTCAGATTTAAAGTTGTTCAGTTAAGTGAATGAAAATGATATAAGAAAAACCTTTTGTCCAAAATTTTAAATTTATTCTTCTAATCAACTTTGTATCAGAATATTTTGTGAGAACTCAAAAGTATATAATCACTTTCTTTCCTTTCTTTCTTTCCTCTGAGTTCTTAAGAATTGTTGAATTAGCCTAAATCAAATAATGTGGAGAAAGGAGATGAAAGTAAAGAATAAAAGAATATCTAGAGTCTTTGTCATTTGAAGATTGGATGAGTATCATCAAATTAGTTGTTAAGTTGACTGTAGAAACAAAATAATTCAAAGTTTTATATATTAAAATGAAAGCATATTTCAGGACATGTTTCAGATGTTTGGCTAATCAAATTATAGTTTTTCATTGATGTACTAAGTTATTAAGTATGAAATGTCTGATTTCCTTAAGCACTGAGTTTGACAGTTGATATCTCTGACATTTCATTTTGACACTTCTGGTTTTATTTTTATTGTGAAGGTACATCCTCAGTCTTTCAAATGCATGGTTTGGCTTGTGATTATCTTTCAAATTCATTTTTAGAGCAATTTTTGTGAAACCACTGGTAAGTCAAAAAAATTCATGTTATTTTCAAATATGAGTTCTATCGTGGAACCAGTGGAGCACAGATATCAACAAAGTGTTTGGGAAGGATGTGGCTAATGAACACATAATATGTTAATGGTTTGAGAAGTTCTGTTTTGGTGATTTTAATCTTGAAAATGAGCCACGTGGGTGACCTGAGACCAAGGTGAATAATGATAAACTGAAAGCAGTAGTGGAAGCGAATCTATCTCAATCCATGCGTGAATTAGAAGCAAGGTTTGACATTACTATTCCAACAATACTGGACCATTTGAAATAAATCAGCAAGGTAAAGAGGTTGGATAGATGGGTACCACATGAATTAAATGAGTGTCAGAAGAGAAATCATCTTGAAGCTTGCTGTTCTTTGCTGTCACAACACAAAGGCAAACCATTTCTACACCCCCCTTGTTACATGTGATGAAAAATGGATTCTTTTTGACAATCGCAAGCGTTCAGTACAATGGCTGGATAAAGATGAAATGCCAAAACACTGTCCAAAACCGAATATTCATCAACAAAAGCTAATGGTGTCTGTTTGGTGGTCCAGTGCTGGTATTATCCACTACAGCTTCATGAAACCTGGCACATCAATTAGCAACAGTCCCCAACCTTTTTGGCACCAGGGACTGGTTTCATGGAAGATGACTTTTCCTGGATCCAGGGTGGGGAGGTGGTGTGGAGCTCAGGTGGTAATACTCAGCCCATTTCCTAACAGGCCATGGACTGGTACTGGGCCGCGGCTTGGGTGTTGGGAACCATAGAATTACAGTGGATGTCTACTGCAACCAACTGGATGAAATGATGAGGATGCTTGCAATTAACTAGCCGAGATTGGTCAATAGAGCCAGGCCAATCCTCTTGCAAGACAGTGCTCAATCACATGTCACACAAACAACGCTCCTCACACTACAGAAGCTGGACTTGGAAACTCTGTCATCCACTGAATTTACCAGACCTCGCACCAACTGACTAGCACTTCTCTCAGGCTTTGGACCACTTCTTGCAAGGAAAAATATTCAATTCTCAACAAGCTGTGGAAAATGCCTTTGATCGCCACTCACTCTCCAGCCTTCTTCACTGCTGGCATAAACAGCTACCGTTAAGATGGCAAAACTGTGTTGATAGTTTAGGCACACACTTTGATTAATTGTGCTGCTTCTTGTTCGAGATATAATAAACTACACTTTTGATTTGAAATCAGACATTTCTTATTTAATGACCTAACAATCTAACTTGCTCATTCTTAGTATTGGAAGAAATGTTACTTTATACAGTGATATATCTTCCTTATAGAAGTAGAAATTTTGAATTTTTGAGAATGGAGAATATAAAACTGTCCCTTATATTAATCCTTTTAAAAATTCTCTTTCTTTGTTTTTACTGTGGTAAAATATATATAATATAAAAATTCACACTTTAACCATTTTTAAATGTACAGTTCGGTGGCATTAAGTACATTCACTTTGCTGTTCAACCATCACCAGTATTCCTGTTCAGAACTTTTTCATCATCCTATACAGAAAGTCTGTACCCATTTAAAATAATCCGTATTTCCCCTTCCTTCCAGCTCCTCGGTACCACCATATTATTTTCTGTCTCTATTAATTTTTTTCTTTTGTATGTACTATTTTTTGTGGGTTAAAATGGTATTTCTTATCTAATGAGTACATTCTTGAGAAATGTACTCATTAGATTTTTGTCAGGGGCTCTTCAGTAATTGTTTTTTAGGTGAAGCCTAGAAATGTACACTCAAGTGCACATAGATATTTAATTTATAAAAAATGTGAATATATATATTTTTAATTTGTAACAGTAATATGTATACATTATAAAAATTATATATTGTATTATTACATGTAGGAATAAACTACATATGTATTAATACATGTACATTGTTGAAAATTTAGAAAATATAGAGGAACAAAAGGAATAAAATAGATTCTACTATCAAGGAATAACTGCTGACAATATTTTGACATATAACCCGCCATTCTTTTCATGTGTATTTTTTATTTTATTTTTTTACAAAAATGGTATTGTACTGTTATGTCCTATTTTATAACTTGCTTTTTCCACTTAATAGTATATAATGAAAAACTTTATAATTTAGAAAGTTTTTTTATAAATTTTCTATAAATTTCTATAATTTTTAACATGATTTTATTTTGCACTTAATATATTATGAATATCTTTCCATGTGAATCAATAAAACTTATCATCAGCTTTTCCTATTTTATTTAATTAACCCTCGACAGATTGTTTCTACTTTTACTTTTTATATAAGTAAGTAAGAATATCTTTATACTCATCTGTAGTTATTTACTTAAATTCCCAAAAGCATGATGTTAGATAAAAGAGTACTATTATTTTTAAAGCTTTTAATTCTTACTGCTAAATTACCATCTCCAATGGTTGCACTAATTCATATTTCTGTTAGCAATATGATTAAATAGTTACTAAAGAATGAATCTTATGGTTGAACCCCTTACCAAAATCCCAACATTTGGCACTTGGATAGGCATTTAATTTGCATATCTTAGATTACTTTTTCATATATTTATTGGATAGTAGAATTCTTTTGTGTATTGTCTATGTCTTGTCCATTTTTCTACATTGATTCCTTCTTTTTGTTACTGATTTATAAATGTTCTTTCATAGCATGGGCTCTACTGTTTGAATCTTGTTCTATCTCTTGCCAATTTTGTGACCTTGGATAAGTTATTTAAACTCTTCAGACTTTCAGCAGAGGTAATGTGATAGGCTAGCTGTGGGTATGAAATGAAATCATACTTAAGTAGCATTAGCACAGTGGTTCTCAAAGTGTGGTTCAGGCCCTGAGATCCATTCAGAAGGTTCTTGAGATGACAACTATTTTCAGGATAATACTGAGATGTTACTTGGTTTTTTAAATAACCCACCCACCCATCCTTTCCCTACTTAATCTGGAATGTTATAATAGTGTTGTAAAAAGGGCATATGCTTTGACATTAGACTAACTTGGGTTTTAGTCCCTGCTCTCAGGATTAAACATTTCTCAGCCTCAATTTCCTCATCAATAAAATAAAGATGATAACGCCTACCTCTCATTGTTGAATACTTGGCATTAGCTGCTGCTAGTGTTATTATTAATAATAGTTATATTCTTATAGATTGATTCTGGAGTTTTGGTTTTATTCCTTTGAGTTACATCTGACTAGTCTTATAATATGAGTTTAATTGAATTTTATGTTCCATTATCTGTATTTAGTTTGCAGATGCTGAAGGTTACTTTGCTGCTTGCACAACAGATACAACTATGAATAGTTCTTTGGTAAGTGCTTCTTTTCTTGTCAGGAATGGAGCAGGTGGAGTTGAGCATGGCAGGAAGAATTGAAACATCTTTGATGGCACCACAGCTACATGGTGATATAGATATAGCTCAATATTGGGTGCTGGCCATGAGAATTGTAATTTGGTACGTTCTTTTGGATACCTGGGGCCTAATGGTAAGCAATTTAGCTACCTCTGAGGAAAGAGGGAGGGGAAACTGGTTAAGGAGTGAAAATGGTAAAGGACAATCACCAACTCTTTCACTTTATGCACATTATTATTATCATTAAGAAACAAATGTCGGCCGGGCACGGTGGCTCACGCCTGTAATCCTAGCACTCTGGGAGGCCGAGGCGGGTGGATCGCTCGAGGTCAGGAGTTCAAGACCAGCCTGAGCAAGAGTGAGACCCCCCGTCTCTACTAAAAATAGAAAGAAATTATCTGGCCAACTAAAAAAATATATAGAAAAAAAATTAGCCTGGGATGGTGGCGCATGCCTGTAGTCCCAGCTACTCGGGAGGCTGAGGCAGTAGGATCGCTTAAGCCCAGGAGTTTGAGGTTACTGCGAGTTAGGCTGGCGCCACAGCACTCACTCTAGCCCAGGCAACAGAGCAAGACTCTGTCTCAAAAAAAAAAAAAAGAAAGAAACAAATGTCTATTTGGCACTGAGAATATATATGCAAATTGTTCTTTATTTCCCCACAGATTTTTTAGGGTGCCTAATATGTGTTAAGTACTTGTTCTAGGCTCTAGAAATACAGTTATGTTATAGCGTACCCTGTGTGTGTGTGTGTGTGTGTGTGTGTGTGTGTGTGTGAGGGGACAGGTAATAAACAAATAATTAACCCATTCACTTATTTCACGTATTTATAATATAGTTGGAGAGATAGTATCTAGAAATCTGTCCTTTTTAGACATCACTAAGCCATCTCTTTAAAATGTACTTTTAATGATAATTCTTTTCCTTCCAAACATGACATGTTATCTTAGAAAAATTTTAAAGTTACTATAAAATTTAATATCCATTTGTGAAGCATTCACTTGGTGACCTTATTGACAGTACAGTTTTTTCTTTGTTTTTTAGAACTACAATTGCACACAGGGTAGGCTACTAGGTACAAAGAGTTTCTTTTCTCTGTGATCTTAAGTGTTGACAAGATAGTTTAATATTACTTATTACTTGTCTCTGTCAGTGTGGAAGGTGTAGTTAAGATGGCAGCTTACTCTTCTGACTACTCTTCTACTAATTCTTGCTATTGTCTGTAGGATGGATATGTCAAATTGCTGTAGGCCAGATGCTGTAATGAAAAGTTCAATGTAACAAATAGACTATGTCTATTTCTGGACCTATTGTCTGTTTATGTACTGAATATTTTTTTATTGGAAGAGTTCTATACTAGGAGCTAAAAGAGTAATCAGAGAAATAAAACAATTTTTTTTCTGTTAATTTTGAAGAAACAGCCTAGTTGGAGATTTGTGCCTTAAATATAGGTTATCTGAAATCATTTGCAAAAACAGTTGAGGAATTTAGAGCTACCTAAAAATATGGACTTTTGTAGCATGGTTAGGCAAACCTGACTTTGATTCTTTTGTCTACCACTTGATTATTTTATGTCTCAACTTCTAGAAAAGTTCCTTAAGATAGCTATTTTATAAAGTTACTGTGAGGACTAATGAGAAATGTATGTTTAACTGCTCTGAATTTGGTACGTAGTACATAGTAAGAACTGATAAGTGGCAGGTATTTTTTTTGTTGTTATTATCGATTAATCATGCAAACGTTTTCAAGAATTTTAGTTTTTTGTTGAATCTTCTATAATAAGAGTTAACAATTCAGTAAATATGAATACATGTTATGTGCCATGTGTTCATCATCTACCTGCCCCTTTAGACTACATGATCATTGAGGAAGAGACTTTGACTTCAGTGCTTGACATAGTAGGAGATTATTACGTATTTGTAAAAAGAATGAATGAAAAGGAATGGGAGATAATCTATTAGCTGAGAGAGAATCTGTTAGCTAAGAGAGAGATCTGTTTTTATTATATTTAAATATCAGATATCATAATATGTCAATGCTATTATATTTCTTTTTTTTTTTTTTCTTTTTGAGACAGAGTCTCACTTTGTCACCCGGGCTAGAGTGCTGTGGCATCAGCTTAGTTCACAGCAACCTCAAACTGCTGGGTTCAAGCGATCCCCCTGCCTCAGCCTCCCAAGTAGCTGGGACTACAGACATGTGCCACCATGCCCAGCTAATTTTTTCCATATATATTTTTAGCTGTCCAGATCATTTCTTTCTATTTTTAGTAGAGATGGGGTCTCACTCTTGCTGAGGCTGGTCTCGAACTCCTGAGCTCAAACAATCCGCCCACCTCGGCCTCCCAGAGTGCTAGGATTACAGGCGTGAGCCACCACGCCCGGCCTATATTTCTAAACTTTAAGCTGATTCTTTTCTGTTATTGTGCCTGTGTAGATCAGTAGAGTTTCCTTTTTAAGTCTTGAAAATGCATTTTGGGAAACTTAATGTTGTTTAAACATGGTGTTCAACAACTGTGTTTTTGAGAGTATCTGTGTCTACATACTATCCATTTACATTTTAGCCAGTATATTAGCTTTTACACTTCCTGTTTATATTTGTTTCTATTATATTCCAGAGTGAACCTCTGTATGTTCCTGTGAAATTTCATGATCTTCCAAGTGAAAAACCTGAGAGCACAAACATCGATACTGAAAAAAGTGAGCAAAACTTAAAATTCCATAACTTAAAAATGGATAAAAAAAATTTAGCTTTCTTCTGGCTATCTCAAAACTTAGTGATTATGTGAGTTGACTGGAATCACATAGTAGCTCTTCTGTTCCATGAGGTGTTGGCTCACCCTGCAGTCTTCTGGAAATTTAACTGGATTGTGAATCTGATATAATCATTTTTATATTAATTCAACTGGAAATAATTTCTAAATTTCAGAAATCTCTATGGTATAAAATATATATATGATATATATATAAGGTGTATATTGTATGTATATAATCTCTATGGTATAAAATATATATGTAAAAATATATATGTATTTTTAAATTAACAATATCCTCTTAAACATACCCTCAAAGACCCTAATAACAGTTATAGGAGTTTTGCTGGTTCTGTGAATTTAGTGAAGAATGCCAGCTTCAACATTATTTATTTATTTATTCATAGTTTTTATTCATAATTTCTGTTGCAAGGAATTGACCTATAGAGGAATGTTCTGCATGCTTGCCCAGGAAAATAATTCTAATAAATTGGGTATCCATGAGGAAAAATCCAAATAAAAGTTTTATTAGAAATGCTAAAGTAATAATCATACTAAATTCCTGAACTAGGCAGTTGTGTATATGTAGTACATAGTTGTAGAAGCCTTGTTTGAATATTGGTCTCATTTTAAACCCTTTAAAACATTTTTATAAATGAAACCATTTTTTCCTGGTAACTCTTGAGTAAGCAAAGCTGCCTCTGGTTTTCTTTGACTGCCTTACTCTGATCATGGATGAATTAAATAATATGCATTTATCAGTAAATTAAAACTTGTGACTTTTGTTGGAGGGGAAACATTTAATGGTTTTGTACCATGCTTTTCCTTTTAAGCTCCCAAAAAGTCTCGTGTAAGGTTCAGTAATATCATGGAGATTCGACAGCTTCCATCAAGCCATGCATTGGAAGCGAAGTTGTCTCGCATGTCATATCCTACTGTGAAAGAACAAGAATCCATACTGAAGACTGTGGGGAAACTGACTGCAACTCAAGTAGCAAAAATTAGCTTTTTTTTTTGCTTTGTGGTAGGTCTTCTCTTTATAATATGTTTGGAACTTGAATTTTAAGGCAGTAAATATACCAATAATATAGTATCGAAGTGTGAACCTATTAGATTGTTTAATTGTAACTTTAAGCTTCGCTATCTGGCATCCCTGGGAAGTCAGAGTATCAATCAATGTTAGTAAATGCTTGTCATACCTTAAGGAGTTAGAACTCACTAAGTCCTATAACACTTGATTATTCATATATATACATATACATACCTGCGTGCACATAATTTGGAAAGTTCTTAAGAATTTGGCATTGCCTCAGGGTCAGAATTATAAACAGAGTTATTTTACACTGTGATGTATATGCAAGGGCTAGTAAATATCCAAATAAGAGTTTACTGTATGCACTGATTTCTCCAGATAGGTGTTTTTGCAGTTTCATATTAAATTCGTGTGAATGAGGTCAAGTATTATTTTAGCAAGTACTCATAGTAAATATTTGTACAGAATTTCTTGTAGTGGTGTTTGTAGCTTCTTTATTATTTTAATACAGAAACTGAAAAATGTGCTTAAGGTTTCATACAGAATAATGATAGAGCAAATAAAGTATTGTTATTTTGGGCTAAGCTGGGATTAGAGACTCGTCTGAGTTAGTGAGAACTCTAAAGTGTAGAATTTAAAAAATGAATTTTAGTGCTGTTTTATGTATTGGAAGTAGCCTAATCCAAGATTGTTTAATATGAGCCTTTAAGATTCGGATTTATACCAAGCATCTTAAAACATTAGATAATGCAATGCTAATGTCAGTATTGTTAGCCTGATTATGAAGTTTTTTTACTTCATGATTTTGCCTCTCATATTCATTGAATAGCCTATTTTTCTCTATCCCCTGATGGAGAACTTTAGTTCTCCCTTTAGTTCTCTCCCCCTTTAGTGGGAGAGATTAATATATTCAGCTATGCAAATTGAAAGAAAATCTTTGGGAGTTGTAATATGATAATTACATATGTAATAAAAGTAGTTTAAAGGCTCATATATTTGGATTATGTTATTAGTTGTGATTTCTATTTGCTTGTTTTAAATGAATGGTAAGGCAGGGCTCAAATTTATTAGTTACATACTACCCAGTTTTCAAAGGAGACGTGTAAGAAAAGCATCTGCAGTTGGCCCTTGAACAATGTGGAGGGTGGGGCACCAATGCCCATTCAATCAAAAATCCATGTATAACTTTTGACCCCTCCAACATAATATATAAACTATTATTAGCTCACTGTTGATCGGAAACCTTACTGATAACATAAACAGTCGATTAATACATATTTTGTATGTTATATGTATCATATACTGTATTCTTACAATAAAATAAGCTAGATAAAAGAAAATGTCATTAAGAAAATCATAAGGAAAAGAAAATATATTTACTGTTCATTAAGTGGAAGTGATCAAAGAGATCTTCATCCTCATCATCTTCACTTTAAGTAGGCTGAGGAAGAAGAGGGGTTGGTCTTGCTGTCTTGGAGTGCCAGCGGTAGAAGAAAATTTATATATAAGTGGATCCACGTAGTTCAAACTCATGTTGTTCGATGATCACCTGTATATGGTAAAAGTTAAAACAAGGGTGAAAAGATAAGAGCCAGATTAAATGGGTAATGGGGTAGGAGCTAGCTGTGGCATGTGATGATTATATCAGGAACTTAAGTTTAAAAGAAAAAAGCTACTTCAGGTGAGCACACAACTCATCTGTAGGCAAAATGGCAGGAAAGCAAAAAGGAGAACCTGAGTGATGTAGCTTATTGTCTGTGAAAAGGAAGCATCTCCCTTCTTTGGAAAAGCAAACTTTTTCCTCACTTAAAACTCTGAGAGAAATGTGTTACATAAGTTCTTATGTAATAAAGCACTATTCTTTATAGCAGGTTTACAAATATGTGCAGATAAATAGCCTTTTTAAGATGTATTTTTTGAAATTATAATACAATATATCAATATATAACATAAAATTTACCCTTTTGACCATTTTTAAGCATACAGTTAGTGGCATGAAGTACATTCACATTGTCATATGACCGTCACCCCATCCAACCACAGACCTTTTTTCATTTTGCAAAACAGAAACTCTGTCCATTAAACAGTAACTCCCCATTCTCTCCTCCCCTAGTACCTGGCAACCACTGTTCTACTTTCTGTTGCTATCAATTTTACTATTCTAAGTACCTCATATGAGTGGTATCATACAGTATTTATCATTTTGAGACTGGCTTATTTCACTTAGCATAATGTCCTCCAAGTTCATCCGTGTTATAGCATGTGTCAGAATTTCCTTCCTTTTAAAGGCTGAATAATATTTCATTATACGGATAGACCACATTTTGTTTATTCATTTCTCTGCCGTTAGACACTTGGGTTACTTCTACTGTTAATAGCCTTTAAAAAAGAAGTCAACCTGAAATACAATGTGAAAGCAGAAAGCTAGGTTAGTCTTTGGTAAAGGCTTTTCTATGGCAAATCAGAGCGATATAGTCCAGTATACAGTCGGCCCCCTGTATCTGTGGGTTCCGTATCTGTGGATTCAGCCAACTGCAGATCGAAAATATTTAAAAAAAATAAAAACAAAAAATAACCATACAGCAATAAAAATATGAATTGAAAAATAATGCAGCATATAACTATTTGCATAGCATTTATATTGTGTTAGGTATAAGTAATTTAGAGATGATTTAAAGTATACAGGAGGATGTGCGTAGATTATTTGCAAAAGCTATGCCATTTATATCCTTATAAAATAAGGATACTTGAGTATCTGTGGATTTTGTTATCCCAGGGATGGTGGAGTCGTGGAATAGTCTTTGTAGATACTGAGGGATGAGCTTTTTGGAAACCTGACAAATAGAGCGATAAACTTAGATAAGGTTGAGAGCAGTGCTGTTCAGTAGAAGCATAACGTGAGTCTCGAATGCAGGCTACAAGTGTAGTTTTAAATTTTCTAGTAGAAATATTAAAAAAGTAAAAAGAAACAGGTAGTACTATCTTTTTATTTAACCTACTATATGCAAAATATCATTTCAACATGTCATGAATATAAAAATTATTAATGAAATAGTTTACATTTTTTTAATACTAAAATCTTCTACATCAAGTGTATATTATACTTAAAACACATTTCAATTCAGACTAGCCAAGTTTAGTTACTCAGTAGCCACATGTGTGTGGCAAGTGTCTAATATATTTGACAGTATAAGTTAAAGGAGTTAATGATTACTGTATTAGCCAATCCTCTTTGCATATCTTTTGCCTTATTAGGATTAATGGTGGTTTTTTTTTTCTGTAAAATATAATTTAGGTGAAAGTGGCTTTATCAAGAATATATCTTTTATTTTATTTTATTTTTTGAGACAGAGTTTCACTTTGTTGCCCAGGCTGGAGTGCAGTGGCCCCATCATAACTCGCTATATAATCTCGAATTCCTAGGCTCAAGCAATCCTTCTGTCTCAGCCTCCTGCGTAGCTGAGACTACACGCACACACCACCATGTCCGGCTAATTTTTAAAGTTTTTGTAGAGATGAGGTCTCACTGTATTCCCTAGGCTGGTCTCAAACTCTTGGCCTCAAGAGATCCTCCTGCCTTGGCTTCCCAGAGTGCTGGGATTACAGGCATGAGCCACTGTGCCCAGCCAAGAATACCTCTTATTATATATCCAAAGGAAATGAAATCAGTATCTTGAAGAGATGTCTTCCCCTCCATGTTTATTGCACGGTATTCACAATAGCCAAGATATGGGAACAACTTAAGTGTCAGATGGATGAAGAAAATGTGGTATATATACACAGTGTAATATTAATCAGTCATAAAAAGAAAAGGAAATCCTGCCATTTGCAATAACACCGATGAACCTGGAAGATACTATGCTAAATGAAATAAGCCAGACACAGAAAGACAAATACTCACGAATATGATCTCATTTATAAGTGAATTGAAAAAGTTGAACTCATAGAAACAGAGAATAGAATTGTAGTTGACAGGGGATGGGGGTGGGGAAATGGAGAGGTGTTGGTCAAAAGGTACAAACTTTCAGTTACAGGATGAATAAGCTCTGGGCACTAGTGTGTAGCATGGTGACTATACCTAATAATACTGTATTGTGTACCTGAAATTTCGTAAGAGAGCAAATTTTTTTTTTTAATTTTTTCCTTGAGACAGAGTCTCTTTTTTTTTTTTTATTGAGACAGAGTCTTGCTCTGTTGCCCAGGTTGGAGTGAGTGCCGTGGCGTCAGCCTAGCTCACAGCAACCTCAAACTCCTGGGCTCAAGCAATCCTTCTGCCTCAGCCTCCCGAGTAGCTGAGACTACAGGCATGCACCACCATACCCGGCTAATTTTTCTATATATATTTTTAGCTGTCCATATAATTTCTTTCTATTTTTAGTAGAGACAGGGTCTCGCTCTTGCTCAGGATGGTCTTGAACTCCCGAGCTCAAATGATCCGCCTGCCTCGTTCTCCCAGAGTGCTAGGATTACAGGCGTGAGCCACCTCGCCTGGTCCAGGAGAGCAGATTTTTAAGTGTCCTCACCCCCTCACACACACAGAATGGTACCTGTGGGTGATGATGGATGTGCTAATTTGACTGTGGTAATCACTACTTAATATGTACATATATATATGTATCAAATCATTATGTTGTACACCTTGAACATATATAATTTTTATGAATTAAATATCTTTTTAAGAAGAATATCTTTTGTGATAGTTTAAAATGAATTATCACTAATGAAATAATGAAATATTAATTATTTGATATAATTAGATATAATTATTAGTAAGTGGTTGTCCTCAACTCTGAAATAATGAAGAGGGATGTATGGATAATTTTTATTGGAGAATAGTCGAGATGAGTCTTCTTTTGTGATGAAGGCTCCTTGGAAACAAGACCCAGAGAATGGAGTGGGGAGAGGGAGAGAATGGGAAGGTCATTTTGGAAAGAGTTCATAGCTAATGAAGAATTCTTAAGGTCTTTGAATGCCTAGTACCTATGTGATCTATTTTTATTTCTTTATCTTGCATTAGCAGGGACCAGTGAGATTGTTGGAAAACAAACACAATATTTAACTATTAAATTTGTAAGAGAAGTAGGTCAATAAAGCTAACTATCACCCTATTAGCATTATCTGTTCTAGGAGAAAGTCTTCAAAAGATAATTAAGGGCAGAGTCTGCCTCTTTTGTAGCACTTCAACTACAGGCAGATTGTGGCTGCTATTGCCATATATGTTTGATATTGCCCATTTCACCAGTTGTTATCATTTTGATAGGCAAGCAAAATCATCTAGGAAGTCAGAGGATTGCAAATGGAATCAGAATCATGTTGCCACAGTCTCACTCTGGCTGAGTCTTGAGTATGGTATCCACTGACTGGAGACTGCTGGACTCTCAGCCATCTGCTGCCTTCTGGTAGTGCTCCATGATCATGTGTCTATGCTGCTGCTTTGCAGTGTAAATGCCAGTAATCATACTGTACACTTAGCTACTGAGAGAGATCGAAAGATGTCCCTCTCTTAATAGAGACAAGTCGTGTTCAGTGGAATAACTCTTTTAGTCAATCTGTGTAAGTAACAGAGACACCAAAATTAGGCTAGCAGTTAGTTTAACTTAATCGACCCAGTAGTCCACTTACTTCTTAGTATATACGTTAGTGACATGTATGTGTATACACACCAGGTGGCATGTACTAGAATTAGAATGTTCATAGCAGCATTATTTGAAATAGTAAAAAAGTGTTCATCTACAAAAATAATGGATGAATTATCAGTGAAAATAAATGAACTTTGGATACACACAGGCCAGCTTTCATCAACAGAAGTCTTATTTCTTATTCCCTAAATCAAAGTAGGTACAGGATTGGAAATATAAGAATATCCTAACCTGGATGAGCAGAAGAGAAGGAAAAAAAAAGTCCTCGTAGCTGGAAAACTTCCTTCACTGTATCCAAAGTTATAAGAACTCATTGGGTTGTGCCTCTAAAGTGAGAATCAGAAAAACAATCACAATCAGTAAAGTCACAATTTTCATAGGACATTTCTAAATTTCCAAAGTGATATAGCCTTTTATCTATCAGTCTAGCTAACTATCTAGTTCCATCCATCTCCATGAGCATCATCTGATTTAACAGAGTTCTCATTATGTCGTATTCATCTGTACATATTTTAATATTTGAGAATCTTCCCAAAGTTAAATTTGATTATAAATTTAAGAGTCTCATCAGTACTTGGATAAAGCAAATTTTACTCGATTTTATCTTCATTTTTTAAAAAACCTGAATGCTAATCATTAACCAACTATTGTTGGTTTAACTATTGTTAAAATTTTTAAGGGAAATTGTGTTGCAGGTTCTCAGATCTGATTATAAATATTTGTCCTTTTGGGAGCCTGTGATTTTTTTCAATACAAAGCAGTTTTTAAAACCTCTTGTGATAACAGTGTTTAGAAGAAAAACAAAGGAGGGGACTATAAATTGTAATGACAGATGTAAACCTGTCTTTCAATAAGAGTTAACTTTGTCTTCTTTTTCTTTAGTGGTTTTTGGCAAATTTGTCATATCAAGAAGCACTTTCAGACACACAAGTTGCTATAGTTAATATTTTGTCTTCAACTTCTGGTAAGAAATTTGTTTTCAAAATCTGCATTATAAATCTATATATGTATTTCTGCTATATATGTATGTACATGTACAAACATTTTTATCTTGTTATAACTTACCACATTAGTTCTAATGTACATTAGCCTATTATAACTGCCTTTTAATCTTTATACAGTCGTGTTCCACATAATGATGTTTTGATCAATACTATGGTGGTCCCATAAGATTATAATACCATATTTTTATTGTAACTTTTCTATGTTTAGTTATACAAATATTTACCATCGTGTTACAGTTGCCTATTAGTGTTCAGTACAATAACATGCTGTACAGGTTTGTAGCCTAGGAGCAATAGGCCATGCCATGTAGCTCAGGTGTATTGTATGCTACACCATCTGGGTTTGTGTAAGTACACTCTATGATAGTTGCTGCACAAGGACATCATCTAAAGACACATTTCTCAGAATTTATCCTTGTCATTAAGCGTGACTGTAGTTTCATGCCTTAGCCTATGCTATTTATGTTCCTTCAGATACTTCACAGTATTTTTTATGTAACAATATATTAAAGTTTTATAGGCTGGTTTAGTTGTCTTTCCCTTCACATATCCTTTCCAAAGACCTTTTTCTAGACCCTTTAGCTAAATGTAATTGCTTATTTCAGAACTGTAATTTGCCCTATGATAGGTGTTTTATATTTAAGATTAAATCACTTTCCAAGTCTGGAAAGTAAACGAAATATTTTTAAAGCTATAAAAATAACTTTTCCACACAGGCTTTATCGTGATGAGGTCAGAATGTTATTCTGAATCCTCGATTTAACTCATTAGTTTAAAATAAATAGGACTATACTTGACCTGTAAATAAACATGGTTTAGTTTAGAAGCTGTTTTTATGTATGAACTTTGAACATTTCAGCCTAGGTAACTACAGTCTTATTCTTAGTTATTTAAGAATGACAAAAAATAGTTTAAAAGTTAGGTATATAATTTACTTATTTAACACATTAATTGCCATGTGAGTTGTATTTAACTTACGCTAGTTTTGAACCTGGGGTCTCATGAAGCAAAACCTGGGCAAAACCCTGCAGTTGGTTCATGAAAATCTTACTTGTTGATATTCTTATTGTTACAGTTAGTATTGACAATTTACTTCTAAAAATGTGAATTAAATGAATAGAAGTCAATAACACATTTTTCATTAAATTAGAAAGGATCATTTTGTTTTCAAAGCTTTTATTCTGTTTTCATAATAAAACACCATGGCCCCAAGGAAAAAAATTTTTTTTTTAGTGTGGCAGTCAATGTGTTAAACAATGAAGTTGATAGTAAACAACGTTAGCAGTATTTAAACTCATGTACCTTTTTTTATCCTTTTCTCTGTATAGGACTTTTTACCTTAATCCTTGCTGCAGTGTTTCCAAGTAACAGTGGAGATAGATTTACCCTTTCTAAACTATTAGCTGTAATTTTAAGGTAAGAATATAGCATAATAGCTAGCTTACTCTGCTTGAAAATATGATGTTAAATTTCTGGTAGTGGTACAGGAGAGTTTATATTATAAAAGCAAAGGAAGATGAGGATAAAAGAAGACTTTAAATGGACATTATGCTACTCAACCCTGCGTCACATCCTGAACTAGTTTTCTAAACCTTCCTTGCTAGGGTAACCAGATGGAAGGACCCCAAGGCAGCTTTGGTTCCTATTCATGTGTCTGTAGACTTACTAAGTATTGTACTTATGTTCACATTTTATTGAATGTGGAATCTTAATCCTTATAATCTCCCAAGTTTCTATTTCCTTTGACTAAAACAAATTCCCCCTTTTGTTCTGATTTTTATTTCTCCTTCTACTTCTCCTAGAAATGTGACATTCAGTCTTCTCTAATTAAGCCTCAGGTGATCTTTCAGTAATTTTCTGCATAATTCATTGGATAATTTTACATTACTGCATAACATCAGTATTGTTGATAACTATATTTCTTTTCTTTTTATTTAACTTGTATATGTTTGTCTTGTCTTCTCTTTTGGAGTGTAAACACTTGAAGGCCAAAGCCTTATTTTTATTTTATTTTATTTTATTTTATTTTATTTTTTTTGAGACAGAGTCTCACTCTGTTGCTGGGGCTAGAGTGCCGTGGCGTCAGCCTAGCTCACAAAAACCTCAGACTCCTGGGCTCAGGAAATCCTCCTGCCTCAGCCTCTCGGGTAGCTGGGACTACAGGCATGCGCCACCATGCCCGGCTAATTTTTTCTATGTATTTTTAGTTGTCTAGCTAATTTATTTCTATTTTTAGTAGAGACGGGGTCTTGCTCTTGCTCAGGCTGGTCTCAAACTCCTGAGCTTAAACGATCCTCCTGCTTCGGCCTCCCAGAGTGCTAGGATTACAGGCATGAGCCACTGTGCCCGGTCCCAAAGGCTTATTTTTGATATGTGTCACCAAAGCCCTAGCATAGGGCTTTGCCCATAGACAGTACTCAGGAAAGATGTGTTGGTTTGATAAAGCTGTTATTTTTGTGACAGAAAATTGGAGAAGATAGCAGAATGATTTAATGGAGAGAGTAGTGTTTCTTAGCTTTCGGAGCTGGGATTGGATAAGGTAGTTAGTTACCTTAAACTCTGAGGGGGTTTCCTAGTTGAGGAAATGATAATATGTACTTTGCAGTTTTGTTTTAAAGTTTGGGGGTAATATCTATAAAGTGGCTCTCATAAAGACTGGTACTTGGCAATCACATAAAACTGGTGGCCCTCATTATTATGCGTTTTTCTCTTTTAGCTATAAGGGTAAATTAACCGTGGTAGTTTCAGTGGATAGTCTGGTTGACCCAACTAATTTACCATTTAGACTTTATGGCCACTAGGGATTTATTCTTTTGCATGCTTTAGCCTAGCAAAATTTTGCATTAGGGAAATATATATATATATATATATATATATATATATATATATATATTTTTATTTCAGCTTATTATGGGGGTACAGAAGCTCAGGTTATATATATTGCCCATGTCCCGCCCATCCCCCTGAGTCAGAGCCTCAAGTGTGTCCATTCCCCAGACAGTGCGCCTGGCACTGACCATGTAGTCATACCTCCATCCCCTCCCCCCACCCCCCACCTCCCGGAGTCAGCACCTTGTATTGGGGAAGTAAATGAAGTTTTACTTAACTTTATTCAAAATATCTACTAACTTTTAACTTTTCTTTGTAATATTTTAATAAAGACTTGATAAAGAAGGAAATGGACATAAAATATTGAACTTGCAAATGTTTTGACAGAGTACATTACTCCTCATTAAAATAGGTCTAGAACACAGGTTGGCAAACTAAGGTAGGCCAGCTGCTGGGTTTTGTAAATAAAATTTTATTGGAACACAGCCATTCTCATTCATTTGCAAATTGTCTATGGCTATTTTAGCACTACAGAGGGAGAGTTGAATTGCAACAGAGACCATATGGCCTCCAGGTTTAAAATATTTACTATCTGTCCCTTCAAAAAAAAGTATTACTTAGAAACTTTTTGTATATTATATGTTCTTGAGAATTATATATTAACGTTTAATACTTTGTTTTGCATTGCTTTTACAATGAAATTTAATATCTGAGGACATGAAAAGAATTTGACTTAGCAACAATCTTGAAGGAAATCTCCTGAGAAATCTCATTTCATTAGTTGAGAGACAAAAAAAGAGTGTGGCCTCAAGCCAAACAACCTAGAATTCAATCCTGCCTGCATCATTACTGGTTTTGAGATCTTGGGCGAGTTTCTTACCTTTCTGTGCCAATTTCCTCATCTGTAAATTGGGGATAATAACAGGATTTGTCTCATAGGAGTGTTAGGAGGATTAAATGAGTACTTCTAAAGTACTTGGAACAATGTCTGATACACAACAGGTGCTTAATATATTTAACCATTATTATCATCTAAGTGGGAACAAAATCCCCAGTTTCTAGTATATTGTGGGTACTCAGTGAATTCTAGCTGAATCTGAATTTGAACAATGATTATTACACAAAATTGTGATGATTCAATTGAAGGGTATGAATATTTAATGTAAGAAATATATTTGACTTGTGATGACATAATTCCATAAGGGGAAAAATATTCTTTTGCATATTGTCCCATTGCCACGCTGATCTTCTGATCAGTAGGTTACAGTGGTTAGACTGATTTTTTAAAATTAGCAATATTTCTTTTGTTGAAAAAACATATAGAATTTACAAGGTGCATAGAAATAGAAAATGTAAGCTCACTGGGAAAAGGACTGTCTTGTTCACTCCTGTAACCTAGTGCTTTGCTCATATTAAATACTCGGTAAATAATGATTCAGTGACCTCTCTGCATCCTTAATTCAGTCTTATTTTTATCCACTAACATCATGAGATTAGTGAAATTATTTAAGTATGTGAATATAGTTTTACTGTTAATTTAGATTTTGCCAGTAAGCAAAAATAGTGCCATTGCTGGGTTTATATAGGTTTAATATATTTATATTTCCAAAAGAAAGATTGGAAGAGGGATGACAAGTTGATAAATTTGTTCCTAACTGAAAGGAAGTAGATAGCATAGCACATGAGACGCTGGACTCTGGGGCCAGGCTGCCTGCATTTCGGTCACAGCCATGTGATCTCGGCCAAGTTGCTTCACGTCTTTGTGCGTTGTTAGTTTTTATATGTAAAAGGGGAATGGCAATAATAATACTTCCTTATAAGGCAATATTGTATATTTTGTGAGGATTAAATGTGTTAATACAAGTATAACACTATATTATATTGATGATATTATTAGCTGTTATCAATGAAATCACAAAATTTTTTTACTGTTTTACCCAAAGCTGAGATTGGTCTTGATTGTTAGGTTTGGAGCTGAAAAGGAGACACACGAAGCCTCATGTGAAGCAAAATGCCATTTATTTTGAGCATCTGGGTGCAGATGGGTGGAGGCCAAAGAGTGCCCACCAGGAGGGAGGGGAATGCCTTGGGTTTTCTAGAGGGTTTTTGGGGGGGTAGTGAGCAACACCTGCAGAGATGGGAAGGGGTGGTAGTTTGATCCTTATCAGCGAGGATAGGAATGCTGGCATGACTGCAGCTGTCTGGGTCGGAGTTAGATTTATAACCTCTGGACTCTCCAGATTCCTGCAGTTTTTGTGTCATGGGCTTTATGATCACTATATAAGTTTTCCGTTAACCTCATTGCATCGTATACATACTTTTCGGGTTCTCACCCAGAACAAACCTAACATTGATAACTTGTAAATAATTTTTATCTTTAAGATTAGCCTTTTACAGAATTGATTATTTTGCTCATCAGTAATTACTGTTATTCTCATAGCATTGGGGGTGTTGTGCTGGTAAACCTGTCAGGGTCTGAAAAATCTGCTGGAAGAGATACAATAGGTAAGTACCTGACTCTGCATTCTCTCTTTTAGAGTATACAAGAAATTTTTGTGCATATTGTTTCTATGCGTGTGTGTGGGCATTCACACACATACATACACATCAGGTGGGCACTAACAGGGCCTTTTTAAAAACTTTTTCTTTGGAAATAATGTAAACAAAAATTCGTAGTTTACAGAATTCTCACATAGCCTTTACCCAGATTCTCCAAATGTTAACAACTTATATAACTACAGTACAGTTATAAAAATCAGGAATTAACATTGATTATAATACTGTAGTCTACATAGCCTTTTTAAATTTTGCCAATTTTTTTTAAAACTAATGTTCTTTTTTTGGTCCAGGATCACTTGTTGCATTTAGTTAGTTGTCATGTCTCCTTCATTCCCTTTAATCTGGAACTGTTCCTCTGTCTTTTTTTGTCTTTTATGGCTTTGATACTTTTTTAGGGTACTGTCCAGTTGTTTTGCAGAATGTCCCTCAATTTGCATTTGTCTGAAATTTCCTTATGGTTAAATTGAGGTGGTGCATTTTTCTTAAAAATTTCATGGAAGTGGTATTGTTTTCTGGTTAGTGCATCATACCAGAAGGTACATAATGCTGATTGGTTCCATTACTAGCAATGTTAATTTTAAGATGGTGTCTGCCAGTTTGCTCCAGTGTGAAGTTACTAATTTTTCCCTTTGATACTATACAAATTTCCTGTTGCTATTATATTTTAACCCACAAATTTTGTCTTTCACTCTTGATTCTTGCCTGAAACAGTTACTACTATGGTGAACACTTAGTTTTGATCCATGGGTTAGATTTTACAAAAACAAAGGTAATCAGAATCCAGCTTAATGGTTTTCCTTGGATACTTCTTTAGATATTTGAAATTTATTAAACAGAACAATGCTTTCTAAATTATTCTTCATTACTGCTCAGTGAGCTATGCCTTGAACATAGCTTACCCTTCTCACTCCAAGCAACTTTGTATGTATAAAACACACACACTCTCTCTCTCTTTATGTGTGTGTGTATGTGTGTGTGTGTGTGTGTGTGTATATATATATATATATATATATATACATATATATGTTGTGTGTGTGAAAGATTTTGTTGACAGGCTTTTTTTTGCTTTTAAAGAAAGCTTGAAAAAAATAAAAATAGATTTAATCAAACATGGTTTTTTGAATAATTGATTAAAGTATTTAGTATGATCACTTGGCAGGAGAAGATTATTTAGCTGTTTTAAAAGACTTAAATGTTTTTGAGAGTGAGTTAATAAAAAGGATCAGTATTTATTATTCATGTACTATGAGCTCCGCACTATGTTAGATATTTTGGAATCTTAAAAAGTATAAGTTATGTGTTTGCATTTTTCAAGGAGTTCTTGATATGAAACAATATGAGATTTACAAAATCAAGCCACTATAGATTAAAATAATGCCATATTTAACCTAGTATAATTGGCTAAAGCAGAAGACAAGTAGGGTGGGAATTCAGCAGAGTAGAAAGGATACTTCGTGAAAGAAGTGGGACTTTAACAGAGTCTTGAAGATAGGGGTGGTAGTGGAATATACATTAAGAATGATATATAGGCCGGGCGTGGTGGCTCACACCTGTAATCCTAACACTCTGGGAGGCCGAGGTGGGCGGATTGTTTGAGCTCAGGAGTTCGAGTCCAGCCTGCGCAAGAACGAGACCCCGTCTCTACTAAAAACAGAAATAAATTATATGGACAGCTAAAAATATATATAGAAAAACTTAGCCGGGCATGGTGGCACATGGTGGCACATGGTGCCAGCTACTTGGGAGGCTGAGGCAGGAGGATCGCTTAAGCCCAGGAGTTTGAGGTTGCTGTGAGCTAGGCTGACGCCATGGCACTCTAGTTCGCGCAACAGAGTGAGACCGTCTCAAAAGAAAAAAAAAAAAAAAAAAAGAATGATATAAGGGGGTAGAGAAAACAATAAAAGTAACAGCATAGTGATGAAAGAAGCATTTGTTAAGCTGGATAGTGCCAGGTGTCAAAATTGTTTAGGCAGGAAAAAATAGGAAGCATATATTTCAAAATTAAAAACGGTGTTACGAGTTTTATTGCTGTAACATGTATCGGTTTGGTTAGGTCATTGAGGTGAATGCTTTTATATTTATTTGTTGACACATTAAACTCCTTCATATACTCCTGGAAGACATAGATGGGGTCATTATATGTCTTTATATCATTATAAAGATGATTTATATCATTATATATATATTATTTATTTATTTATTTATTTGAGGCAGAGTCTTGCTCTGTTGCCCGGGCTAGAGTGTTGTGGTGTCAGCCTAGCTCACAGCAACCTCAAATTCCTGAGCTCAAGTGATCCTCGTGCCTCAGCTTCCCGAGTACCTGGAACTACAGGTGTGCACCACCATGCTGGCTAATTTTTTCTATTTTTTAGTAGAGACTGGGTCTCGCTCTTGCTGAGGCTGTTCTTGAACTCCTGATCTCAAGTGATCCTCCTGCCTTGGCCTCCCAGAGTGCTAGGATTACAGGCATGAGCCACCATGCCCAGCCTTTATCTTTTCATTTTTGCATACTCATTTCTTGCAGTAGTATCTGACATATTATTAAAGTGTGTATTGAATGAGTTAATGAATGGATGCTTTAACCATGTTGATTTTTACAGGTTCCATTTGGTCTCTTGTTGGAGCCATGCTCTATGCTGTCTACATTGTTATGATTAAGAGAAAAGTAGACAGAGAAGATAAGTTGGATATCCCAATGTTCTTTGGTAAGAGTATGTTTAACTTGTGAGGCTTTTACTCTAAGTGATTAACTTAGGGGTTTGATTTTGTTTTTTGGAAGGAATAAATAAGGAAGCCTTTTCCCCCCTGCATATGATTCTTTAAAACTGTTTAAAGATTATGAAGTCCAGTCTCAATGTTTTTCTCTTACTTTGTCTTGCACTGTTGTGCATCTATGAGGGAACGCTGGTAGAAACTCCTCACACCTTTTTCATGTTAATGTCTTCAGCCTGTGAATCAGGTATTTTCCTCATTGACGTGACAGTTATGCTATTATAAGCATGTGAAAGTTTACCTGCTGTATTATACATTTTACCATTTTTGAATTGTTGGAAGCATAGGTTTGGGGGAACTGCCCCAAAATGATATGTATAATACTGTTCCAGTCTATGTACTTATTTTCACTAAAAATTGGCCATTTAAAGGCTTTCCATTTATATTTTATCTTTAAGACTCAGGATCTTTTATAACATAGATTCTCAAATTACTCAATTACAGCTTTTGGCACCAATTCTTAGGTTTTGGTAAATAAAATACCTAATATGATTTATAAATTCTACTTTGCCTAAAATCAGCATAGTAAAGAACTTACAGTATCTGTAAGATTACAAAAGAAATGCACATTGATAAGATATCTTCCTAAAGATATCTGAATTTAAACAGATAAAGAAGCCTGGTGCTGAGAGTTCAAAGTGCAGCTTACAGGGAGTCAGGAGGTTTGTCTCATACTCATCTGAAATATGAGGAAATTGAACTAGATGAATGGCTTCCAAACCATGATTTAGGGAATACAGAGGGCCCTGGAAAGGCTAGGAAGAGGTAGAGTTGCATGCACGGGTCTGGTTCTTGGATTCCTTTGCTGCTTCAGCTGGAACAACTCTACTTTTTTGTGCTTTTTGCATTACAATTTAATTTGTAGAAAAGATTTTCCACCAAAAATAGTTTGAATACTTGCACCTAAAGATTAACAAAAATAAAATGTTTGAAAAGCCACCAGACTGAGTGATTGCTTAAGTGCCTTTTAAGTATAGAATTTAAGAAATATACTTCAATGAAGATAATTTTAATGATATCTTATTTTAGAGTCATAGAAAATTCCATTTGCAATGGAATGAAATGCTAATTTTTTTGAGTATTTGAGGTAAATGGTTATGTCAGTGACACTTTTCTTTTAGTAGTGGCAATTTGCAAGAAAAATTGCTTCATTTACTCTTATTAGAGAGAGTCCATATAGACATGTAACTTGTATTGGTTCTGTTCATATGCGATGTGATATGTAAAGCAATATTGACCTGCTCTGGGCTTTATATAGGATTTGTAGAAGAAGAAGTTAGGATTGGGATGTGGGGGGTTCTTGAGGCAGGGGAGTATAAGCAGAGGCTTAATGATTGTGCTGGGACTTCGCTTGCGGGAAGAACAGGAAGGTATGTGGTGCTAGATTCTGGGGGCTCTGGGGAATAGGTGAAGTCATTTGGACTTTTTGTCTCTAGGTCAAAGGTGGCTAATCTATGTGAAATTTCATAGAATCATCACTTCAAGGGCCAGAAAATAGATTTGGTTCTTGATAATGCCAAATTTTGTTGTCTTAATTAGAATAACTTTTTAATGTTATTTAAGCCTTTTAAGTTCTTAGTCCCTTTTGTATGTGTCCTTTTGGTTTTTTATCACTAGATGTCCTAAGTTGGGTTCCCTAAAGCAGGATATGAGACAGGGATTTGGTGCGGGTGGTTTACTGGTTTTCTGAAGGAAAAACTTATAAGGGAGTGAAGGAAGCAGGATGGAGAAGGAAAAAGAACGAGGTAGCAGAGGGAGAACAGGTAATATGTCTAGGCAGTCTTCTGAGTTGTCCTGCCTTGGCCCATTTGGCCTTGTGACTCCTTCAGTTAGTTGTGGGCTGCAGAGGGTGTGGGGTGGTGAGGGTGGGAACTTTCTGGGGAAGACAGATTTGTTTTGCTCTCCAGAGACAGTTCTTTAGAGAAGGGGGTGGAGCGGCTGTGAGTCTTTAGCAGCAGATGGAAAGTGGGTGCTCCTGCCCTGTTAAGATTTAACTAGGCATCCTAAATGCTGGTTTATTATTTAGGTGGCATGGCAAGTATAAAATATATATCTACTGTAATTTAATTTTTTTTAAGAAAGCTCTATGGTTACCTCATGGATCTAATAGTAGATTTGTGTTGTTAGACTGTACAGAAAGTGCAACAAAAATTACTATACAACTGTAATCTTTTTTCTTTATAGTCTTTACATTCACATGTACATAGTCATTTATAAACTTAATTTCTATAATAATAACAGCTAACTTCTATTAAGTGCTTAACTATGTGCCAGGTGCTATGATATATTTTATAAGTGTTTAATCTTCCCAGCAGCCTAATTAAATATTATTTTATATTTATAGATTGGAAAACTGAGGCTTAAAAGAGGTTCTGCATCTTGTGTAAGGTGTATACTACTAGTGAATTGTAGAGCTGGGATTGGACCCAGGACAATCAGACTATAGAGCGTACACCTTTCAACCACTACATGGATAGCTTTCCTTTATGAGTAACCAGCCTGTACTTAGTTCATATGTTGAATAACTATTTGTGCACATATGTTATCTCACCAACTAGCTAGAGTTCTTAGAAGGCAGAGAATTTTATTTTCTTTGGAATATTCCTCCATTATTCCCAGCATAGCATAGGTGTTTTGAACATAAATGAGTTGAATCAGAGAGCAAACCATCTATTTCCTCAAAATTAATTTAGGCTAAATACACAAACGCATACATAATCAGCTATTTCTTTAAGTTCTAGGATACTATATTATTAATAGCTAAGGTTAACAACGCTTCTTGTTGAATTTTCTTAAGTGGTTTATTCCACAGTAGTTGCTCCCATATAGTGGAGATAATTGAACTTTGACTCAGTGATCACCAATTCCTTGATGCAGTTTTTTCTGGCATTGAGCTATTCACCGAACTCACTTGAAAACAAACCCATAGAAATTCTAGTTAAGGAAACCTGTTGGAGCCTTTTGTGCAAAATCTAATATTTTCTAATTACAGGGTTAATAAGATTCGAAAATTGAAATAAATTACAATTTTAACTTTCGTCTCTTTTATATGTGTTCAGGTTTTGTAGGTCTGTTTACTCTGCTGCTCCTATGGCCAGGTTTTTTTTTACTTCATTATACTGGATTTGAGGACTTTGAGTTTCCCAATAAAGTAGTATTAATGTGCATTATCATTAATGGCCTTATTGGAACAGTTCTCTCAGAGTTCCTGTGGTTGTGGTATGTATTACTTATTCTCTTATTGGTTATTAATTATTAGTTATCAGTTAATTGACTTTTGGATTGTTTAAGCATTTATATTTCTTCTGTCTGCTGATGGTCCCTCCTGTGCATCCCCCACCACACACACACACACACACACACACACACACACACTCTCACTTACAGTTGAATACATTAAAGTGTTTCTAGGAAGTAGAGTGTTAATGCAAATGAAAGTAGTCATTATCTAATGGACATCCAGACTTATAAGATGTGTATGGCAAGTATGAATGCCTGGGTTCTAAGTGAGAATCTAGGGGGCTTTGTTTATTTAAGAGGCTTTGGAACATCTGGTTGGTTGTTCATAGGCTTTTTTGTTTTGTTTATTCTCAGGATGTTTCCTGTGGGTGAGCCAGATGTGTAAACCATAGACTGATTAATTTAAGATGTTAACATACTTTGATATGTTATAATATCAAATATATTGATATGTGATAATAAGGTTAAAATAATTTAAAGATGGTATCATGTATGGGGTTTGAGAAATCTTTCAAATATAGAGCTTTATATTGAGTCCTATTTCCATCTAATAGGAACTTAAAAAGAAATACACAAATTGTACTTAAACTTCTAGATGAATTTTATTACATACTAATTGAGACCATTAACTAGTTTTCCCTTGCAAAAGACTGCAACAGAAACGGACTTTCTCGTGAAATCTTCCTCCACGCCCTGCCTATGCTCCTCCCCATCTCCCTGTCCAGTGAAGGAAATATCTCTATTTTCTTGATATCTTCCATATTTACTCCGTTTGGTGTAGTACTTAAAGATTTACTTTGTATTGTAATAATTTACGTACTTATCTGAACTCCTTTGCTGATCTAAATCTCTTTGACCAACTCACTTACTCATTTTTTCATCTTTCATTACATATATTTTAGATGCCCAACTTTTTTTTAACCTGAAATATTAATAGATGACAAAAGGAATCAGCCATCAGCTAAACTGGGAAAAGCTGCTATTAAGTCAAACAGGTTTTCTAATTCTACCTTTCAGATTTTTATTATAGTACTTTGCATGGTGACTGTCCAGGAATGTATGCTTTATTTGACCCCTGTATCCTCTTTTCACACAGCAGCTCATGAGTAGTAGGAAACACAAGTACTTGAGTTCCCTTTACCTCATCAGTGGAGACTAATTGTCCAGGCCCCAGTGAATACTTCTGGTGATACTTTATCAAGAGATAGCCCATTTTATTGCAAGGCAGTGTTAAATTCTAACACATATACTGAGCTACAATTTACTTGCCTATAACTTCCATGGATCTGTAGTTCTAATACATACATTATGGTTTTTTATCATTTTTTATCATTTTCTTCATACATACCCAAATTATTAGTCTTTGTAAATGGTTTATCTACCTCCATTTGGTATAATATTTTCCTTTAACTAAACAAAATCATATGCAGATTGATATTTCAGAATTTCATACCAACATTGATAGTTCAAGGTGGAAATAAAATGAAGAGCTTAGCTTTTGGTTAGAACAGTTGTTTGAAAAGTGGAAAACAACAAAGAAATATTCTTAAAAATATCCAGTTCCTTCTTTTCTATGCTAAGCCAATCAAAAGAATAATACACTATTTTAGTTTTTATGAGAGTGAGATGTTTTGCTTTGGAGGCAGAGTTGCATGTTGGTTTATCACTTTCTTAAAGTCTACGTGTAAGGTATCGTCCTGCTATTTTAACAGTGCTATTTTCTTTGTTAGCTAAGTAGCATTATAAAACTATAAGAACTCTGTTGAACAGTTTTTTAAAAAAATTAATGAAATAGAAATTATATATCCAAAGTTGAATAATATTTATAAATAGATCTTGAAAATAACAAAATATTTTGAACTTTTAATACTTATATGTTTATATTTTGATCTTTGAAGATAAACATTGAGAATCATCTTAATATATTTATTATTTTTTATGTCTCAGTCCATCCTGAGTTCTTATTTCTGCTCCTGATCTCTCAAGCCTATATTATAGTTTAAAAAGTCTTTTGTTCAGTGTTTTTCTTTCGTTCTTTTATTTTTTTAATATAAAAATGCATATTTTCTCTTTTGTTTCCTTTTAGGGGCTGCTTTCTTACCTCATCATTGATAGGCACACTTGCACTAAGCCTCACAATACCTCTTTCCATAATAGCTGACATGTGTATGCAAAAGGTAAGGCAAACTGTTTGTTAGATACTTTAGGTATATTGTTAAAACAGACCAAATGAAAATTAAGGGTTATGACTAAATTATACAGGATACAAATATGAATAATACTTGATGTCTTCTATCTGAAGGTACTTTACTACCTAGAAATACCAAAAGTACCAAAGCAATGGATAATCTCCATTTTTAGCTTTTCATTTTTTTTTTCTAAATTTCTAAGTTAAGGGCATTATCTTTATATGTAGTTCTTCGGGTTTTCAGCTGATTTTGTTTCAGATGTTCTTGGTAAGTCAGTGATATGGAATAGGGGATACATTTTATCATATAAGTAATAGTATTTTGGCTTCTAAGATAAACTCTTATCAGAGGTTCCTTAGCACTATGCTGATACTGGAGAGAAGAGCAGCACATGAACGATGCTGTTTCTCAGTGAATGTTCATTTTGGGACTGAGCAGAGCAGGTGTCCCTTTTCTCTTCTATGAAGCCCTGCTGATCTGAGTGCAGAGATTCTTGTGATGAATATTGGCAATGATAACATCACAAAAAAGAGAATTTGAGGTGTCTCTGCCAGCAGCCTAGAAGGGAGGAGCCTCAGTGCTCCTAGAGGTAGCATGGGTTTGCCATTGGCTGATGCTGAAAGATGGAGGGTAGCCATTTATCACACAGTTCAGCATTTGTAAGCTTTTAACCACAAGTACTAAGTGACAAGTGTGTGTGTGTTTTGGTTTAATATAATTTGAAGAGGAAAATACTTCAAAGCCTAGAGGCTTATAATGGTGTAAAAATAATCAGATTTTTAAAGCTATTTTTCTTTAGATCTTTGCATTTTTTAAGATGAAGGCGAAATACTCTCAGTGATATGTATCCTCTTTATAAAACAATTCTGTGCTGACATTTAACTTTGTTTTATGGCTCAGTAAATTCTTACTTATTTGTCATGGTTAAAGAATGGAGATCTTCTCCTTAATTGAGAATTAAGTATCTTACATACCATGTGTTTTCAAAGAATGTGAATATTATAAAATACACATAATACCAAAATTACACATCATTAAATTCTTTTAAATAATATCCAGGTCCTTCCCCGTCTCCGGGTTGTAATCCCGAACATGAACCAAAATGGTCGTAGTGAATCTGGGGAGGTGCTTGTTAAAGACTTTTGGTAGACTGCTGTATAAATCACCTTTACCATACTGATATTTTAAAAACATAAGCTTTTGTATATTGAAAAAAAATTGAAGGTCAATTTTAGGAAATTTTTAAGAGAACTGTTACAGGGGACCTTATTTTGTTAAATGACTAATTTGTTTAATAAACTATTTTAGGATGAAGGCAAAACACACGGGGAAATGTATGTATATGTAATTAATTAGAAAAACGTAACCAAATAGTCTTTTCTTCACTGTCTTCACATGTAGAACTGGGAAATGAGTTAAATGAGTAGGCTGGGCTTTGGGTGGGCGTTGAGGATAGGGAGATTCCTTCTGGAAAAAGTAGCAGGGTGTGTCCAAAACTGTAATAGAAACATGATAGGATAAATTTCCACTTTCAGAGGTTTTTTGGGTTCTATTAGCCAACCATATTTACAGATGGCTTCTGAAATTTTAGCCTTTGTTAACATTGTGCTTGAAACAAATTGATTATTTTAATCTACTTATAATTGTTTTGCATAATAGGAAGCTTCCCTGACCAAATTCAGATTTATATTCAGATGTATTCAAGAATTAGAAAAAAAATTTTTGTTTACTTAGGCATTTTGCTTTGTTTTAATAAGTGTCTTTATTTCTTTTGTTTGCATAGCTTATTGGAAATCAAATTAGAAGTTTTTTATTACAAGGCAATACATAAATAACGACATTCTTGAAAGTGAATTTTACCTTTAAAAGTCTTCTAGGATTCTCTCTACTTTTATAAAGTTTACTTTTATTCAGTTATAAAATAAGATTTTTAGTTGAATGAAATCATTCTATCGACTATATCTACGTTTTTAATTCTCATGCATAATTTTTTAATACTTTTTCTGATCTTGGGTGATTTAAAGGCATCATGGTTTTTCTAGATTATTAAATATTCTGGTAAATATTCCAAGAATATGTTAAAAATGTCTCCGTAATTTGATTCACTAAATGAAGGCTTTTTTGTTTTTCTTAATAACTGCTCTTTCCTGTCTGTTCTTAGGCTGACTCAGCCACTGTGTGTGTATACCATACAAACAGGGCATGTATGTTAAAAATTGTCAGTTATTATTCTTGTGTTATGTGTTTTGAGTTTCCTCTTAAAAGATATTAGTCTTACAAAACCCCTTTACTCTAATGGTGCTATGAAATGGAATAGTATATATTTTCCACCAGAGGGAGTCTTGCCTATGATTCCACACCTCTTTTATTTATTTATTTTTTAAACTCTCAGAATAAATAAACATGGTTCTCCTTCCCTATTTTAAAGATAAGAGTTACTATTTTCATCATTATTTTAAAAGCAGACCTCCAGGATGTTGCACCTAAGTCTCTACTGTTGATCAGTGCAGGCTTCTTTGACAATTGTTTTTGATCGTTATTTGAATCTAGATTGTAAAGGTAAACTAGGGAAAGGGAAGAATGATTTTTATTAATGGTAACTTCATGGCATCTCATTATTTTTTATTTTCTTGACAACCCTAATAAATGACAGATTGGAGGATCAGACTTGGTGACATTGGAGGGCTCTTCACTGCTGAGGCTTGTCTTGTTGCTTGTCTTCTCTGGCTAACACTCCATAGTAAAAGTATTCCTATATATTTTCTTTGTTTTAAAGGTCATTAATTCATTTCAAACTTTTTTCATTTGTTATTAGGTAATAATCAAGCTGGTTTTGAGTGTCATGATTAGCATTTGTTGCAAATTGTTAGTAAAAGGTTTGCAAAAGTTGCACTTAACGATTTCGTTTGTTTTTAGTGCTGTCTTAACTGTAACATAATACAACATAGCACAAGTATAACTTACTTGTTTAAGTGTGCCTTTTCGAAGATGACTTCAGTAACTGAGGGAAAGGGATCCACTTGAGAATAGGCAGTAAACAGTAAAGAAGAAATGGGCAACATGGTGTGCAATGTGGTATTCACAGTGGATATTTCTGCATGGTGTACTATGCCTAATAAATGGGAAGCATTCCTTCTTGGCTTTCCTTAAGCCTATTTTCCAAGCAAGAAGTATTGTTGTTGGTAATTTAGGTAAGTGGAATTGTAAGTTGAAGTCCTAAATCCTTATTTAATAATAATATACTTAATAATACATTGTCTGTGCTTACTGTTATCTTTTTGGTGTTTTAACTTATTCTTGCTAGTTTTCACAGATGGAAAATTTATGTTAAAGGGGAAAATTGCCCTAATAATTGTGGGTTTGTTCTTCCCCTATCTTTTATTTTTAGGTGCAGTTTTCTTGGTTATTTTTTGCAGGCGCTATCCCTGTATTTTTTTCATTTTTTATTGTAACTCTCTTATGCCATTATAATAATTGGGATCCTGTGATGGTGGGAATCAGAAGAATTTTTGCCTTTATATGCAGAAAACATCGAATTCAGAGGTAGGTTTAGTTCCAATACAGATTTTTAAAAAATAATGTTTGCTAAATAAAGTAAGAGTCATATCATGCTAGCCTAGTTTTTAGAGATTTTATGAGGAATTATTAAAAGAATATAATTTATCTATGTTATGCTAGATAAAAATAAAATAATTTGTTCAGATCCTTTGGGTAATAAAATAGTTTCTTCCTAACTACTTTTCAGAAAAAATGTTTTGATTCATAGGTAAAACCAAAATGCTTACTATTTTGCCATAATGAATTTAAATGAAGACTTATTGGTTTGAACATAATTCATAATAGAATATGATAGCACTGCCTAAAATTCTCTTTTTTTGATTTCTTTCTTTTTAAGAAAAAACACTATTTACATTTTACTCTAAAAAGAATTTGGGACAAGTTCTTGGGAAATTTTGTCCTAGTATTGGTTCTGCCCCTAGCTTGTATCCTGACCTCACAACTTGAGCCAGTGGAGTGGATAATGTTTAAGGTTCCCTTTTAGCTGTAAAGCTTTCTTTAACTGTTGCTTTTTTTTCTGAAGAGTTCCAGAAGACAGCGAACAGTGTGAGAGTCTCATTCCTATGCACGGTGTTTCTCAGGAGGATGGAGCTAGTTAGCTGTTGTCTGTAGCCCAGGTATGTCTGTGAGCTGGCATTAGTATTGAATACGATTCTTATTCTTGTAATATTCAAACGTAGGATTGATTTTCCATAATTAGTTGTTTGAGAGGCAGTGCAGCCTAAAGGCTAAGGGAATAGCCTCTGGGTTCCAATTCCAGCTTCTCCATTACTAGCTGTGTGACCTTATGTAAGGTTCTTAACTTTTTTACGCTTCAGTTTTCTTATTTGTGAAATGGGATTACAGTAGAACCTCCCTCATAAGGTTATTAAAAATATTAAATGCTTGGCAAGTTTAAGTATATACAGTAGTGACTGACTCAAATTAAATGATCAGTAAGTTTTAACTCTTATTTTTATTCATGCTAAGGGTCATCATTTTATTTAGTGAGATACTTTAGAAAAATATTTTTTCTCTGATTATGAAAGTAAGAGTAAATGTAATATTTTGGTGTATATCCAGTCTTTTCTCTGTGTGTATGTGTTTTATATAATTGATACAATGTATATCCAGATTCTCTGCTTTGTCACTTAGCAATGGTTCAGTAACAATTTTTCATTTTTTAGGTTTTAAGAAATATTGTCTTTCTATTTCTTAGATGACAGAAAGAGTGCATGATATTTAATGTTTTGCTGAAAGAGTGCTTGAAATAAATCCAATGTGTATCTTTGGCAGATAGAAAAAATGATTGTTTATTTTGAATGAGAGATCACAATAAATTTCTAGAATTCTGAAGATTCAAGTCCCTTCCTTCTGAGATATCGTTAGGCAATTTATATTGAAATGTTTTCCTGATCGCAACTGGGTTTCCCTTCCCCACCTAGAACATGGTACAACTTCTCAACTCCTAACACTCACATTGGCCTTGAAGCTTAAGTGTCATTATCTTCTTGGTAAATTTACCTCTAATCTAAGGCTAATTGTCTTAGTTTTTGTGTTTTTCTCTGGTGGCTTGTTTTTTAATCTAGTTTTCCCGTTGTGATGGTCATACATCCCCACGGTTTGAGTTCTAGTTCTCCAAGACTTGTACCCCTGCCCCACCCTGCCCGTGCTGCGTCCTGCTTTTATTCTTTTCCTACTCTGAGGAAATTACTTTAAACTCTTAGCTGATTCTTTACCTTCCTGTCTTTAAGTATCATGTTTATGACTTTTGTTTCTTGAATTTTCAGTTTTAGCCATCTTCAATTGACTTTTCCACTGAGGTTGATGAGAATAGGTTATTTTCAAGTTTACTTTTCCTCTGCTCCCACCCACATGCCTGCCTCCCAGCCCCCATCAGTCCTACCTCCTCCTCCCTGTGTAGTTATTGCATAATTTGGAGTAGATGGAAATGAGATGGAGAAGAGGCACTTGACCAACTGTGAAAAGTAAGGAGAAGACATCTGAGTGTCTAGCTGCTTTTTCTCTAGACTTTGTACCAATCTTCCTGTCTTTAGTTGTTTCTTCATCCCTCCTTATAGAGATATGTGGTCCTATTTCTCCATTGCTAGCAAGAGTTGGCTGCTGTTTTCTTGTCTCACAGGTCTTCTCTTTGTCCATTGGTTTATTCCTTTTAAGGAAAAATCCCTTGGTTGTCTTTTTTTGTGAGGAAGCGAAGGAGTGGAACTACATATGTATTTATTTGCCATCATTGAATTTAAAAAACATAAACACAATTACAGTCAGTCCTCAATGTCGTTGATAGGTTCTTGGGAACTGCGCCTTTAAGCAAAATGCTATACAACAGTTCCTCAAATAAATTTTTTTGTTATAATGTTGATGAGGAAAAAAAATTGGTTTTGTTGTCATTTTGCTTAAAGTTGTAGTTTCCAAGAACTGTTAACAATGTTAAGTGAAGACTTAACTATATTCTGTAAAGATTTTAAATACTGTAATTTATTCATTATTTTTCCTTGGTATGCTGTGCATTATTTCCATACACACTCAAACCCACCCCGACCCAGGCAAGGTTTCAATCTTTTTAGAAGTGAGAGCTGGATAAAGGGGAGATAGTGGAGACTAAAGAAGATGCATTGCAACAGAGTAGTGTAGAGTAGAACAGGTTGAGCAGGAGTCTTGGTCTCTGCAAGGGTAATGGTGGACAACAGCAGGAGTAAAACCAACTGCTAATATGTAATGTGTAAGTAAGTTGTAGATGTCAGCCTTTGACATTGCTATAGAAGTCACTTTCATGAGTTCTAAGTACTTGCTTCGAGTATCCAGTTATTAAATATATATACAATATATGATAGATATTTCAACATTAAGATAATTTGTTTTTTAAAACCTGAACTATAGGAAATTATAATCTAATCATGTTTTTATGTATTTTTTTGTTTGTTTTTAGCTTGATAATGGAACACTATACAGCGAAGAGACAATCTCTGGCAAGTTTTTGTAGAAAAGTGTTTCAGTGCCTAGTCTGAAAAATAACAGTTTCAGTTCTTTGAAACTCTAAAATGTATTTTTCTCATATCTGTTTTCTTCATTTTCATAATGAAGTACTTTGCTATGTAGCTGTGTACATATCACTACAATTATAGGAAGTTCCAGTCCATAGTCCATCTAAAGGACCAATCTGCCTTACCACATCTCAAGGAATTCAGCTGATGAAATCATTTGAACTAATCAAGAAATGAATCCTGATGTTCTGGAGACTTTATTTTCACATATTTGTTAAATGCTGGACTATATTATGAAAATGTTTTTAAGAAATCATTTAAGTATTCATAGACCAGTATTTCTGACAGGTAAAATGCTAAAATAAGCTGCCTGTAATAGGTACGGATTATATTTTTGAGTTTTGTAGAATATTGCAAATTAACCACATAGAAAAATGTTTAATTTATGCAACAGGTATGTTCATGCAAATTTGGTAGGACTTTAAAAAGAATAAATATTTGAGAAACGATCTGGTTCACTTACACTACATATGCTGTGTTGTCCTTTCATAGCATTAGGTGCCTTGTATTTTAAATCTGTGACAAACCATGACAAATTTTTAAAGGAGAAGTATTATTATAAAATGAAGAATTGTGTATTTCTAAAGGTGATATTGCTGTAAATTTAATTGATAAAGCTCTGTTTAGAGTTTTGAAGAAATATTGTCTCTTCAATTAAGAAATTTTCATAATGGAATGATTTAAATTGAAGTGATAAAGAGTATTATTAAAATAAAATTTTTATATGTGTATCTGTGTATTATAAATGTATCAAGTAATTTCTAATTTTTTTCACATATAAATGTGCCAGATTACTCTAGAACTTGATGCTGCTGCTTTAAAGAATTTTAGTTTTTCTAAATAAATTTTTGATGGTTAAAATACCAAAGAAGAAAAGTAATCAGGGATTCTACTTAAAAAATTACATTTGAATTTTTCCTCTACCAATATTAAATTAAATGTAAGATACTCCTAATTGCAACTCCTAAACATAGGACTTACATGTACTTATTGTGCAACTGCTCCTGGACTCTATTTGCCATTAACATCAGTGAACATATATCCCAGGTTTCACTAGCTTTTGACTAAGCAGAATCCATTCCCTTTTCAAGTTTTGTGAGAGTAGTTTAGTTCTGTTCAAAATTACTTAACAAATCTGATTTTTAAAAATTCCCTTTGCAGTGTTCAGCTTCATTTTGTCCTATTCATGTTCTTAAAATTGCTTTGGTGTTACCATGAGTCTAAAATGAAGTTTAGCCATCTTTCTGCTTAGTCCTGAGAACTTCTATATTAATTTAAAAGGTTATTTATGATATTAAATTAAAAGAATATCTGTCTTCTCATTTGGTACCACCAATAATTCTTAAGCTAAAAATGTTGATTTTATTATACTTTTTGATCTTTTTAACTTGACAAGGTAAAGGCTCAAGAATGTGGATTTCTAGGCTGGGCACAGTGGCTCATGCCTGTAATCCTAGTACTCTGGGAGGCCGAGGCGGGCGGACCATTTGAGCTCAGGAGTTTGAGACCAGCCTGAGCAAGAGCGAGACCCTATCTCTACTAAAATTAGAAAGAAAGTAGCTGGACAACTAAAAATATGTATAGAAAAATTAGCCAGGCATGGTGGCGCATGCCTGTAGTCCCAGCTACCCGGGAGGCTGAGGCAGAAGGATCGCTTGAGCCCAGGAGTTGGAGGTTGCTGTGAGCAAGGCTGATGCCACGGCACTCACTCTAGCCCGGGTAACAAAGTGAGACTCTGTCTCAAAAAAAGAATGTGGATTTCTAAGGAATTTTCTTTTAAAAAGAACTTAATGAAGTAACATTTCAATTATTCAAGGACTAATTTTGGTTAAAGTTTATTATTTAGATACCTTTACACTCTGTTTTTGCTGCTTGACAGTTCACAAAAACCTTTAGCAATTTACAGGGTAAAATAGTTGAAGCAGTAGAGGTGAAACTTAATTTTTAAATTATTCTGTAAATATGGCAGGAAAAGAGGTTGAACTTGGAATTTTTTGGTTGTTCATGTGCTCTTTGCTTAGATCATCACACATCACATGTGGTCACTCAGGATTCTCGAAATAATAAGCCTTGGTTGTAACATGCTGGGTGGATCTCAGCAGGTCTTCTTCCACTAGCACTAGGCTGATTTTTTTTTTTTTTAAATCAAAGAACAACTTCTTTAGAAAGAAGCACCGTTAAATTGGTTAGCTGAGAGTATGAGTTATTCCTCCTTTGCTTGCCCCACTTATCTTTTCTCCCAGGTTTTATTATCTGAATGATTGTTGTATTTGAATACTATAGCCAAGGTAAGTGAGCAATTGAAGACTTCCTTTCTGCATCTTTGTAATTAAGAGTTTATCTTCTCAAAAAAATGAAGTTTTACTGGGTTGCTTCAATTCAGTGGATTACTCAGACTAGGAAACAAGTCCCTGGGATCCGGAGACTGCATTGGGGCCTTTGTAAATGCTGGGGAGAGAGTCCATTCCAGTGACTCCCAGTGTCCTTCCTCTGCACTGGAACAGCGTTGGCTCCTAATTATATTTTTCTGAATCTGAAAACACAAATGGAGACTTCTCATATCTCGTTTTCAGTCTTCTACTTTTCTTCCCATATATAATTTAAATCCCATTATTGTATAATGTTTCAAATTATGACCTTGATCGAAGGAGGTCTATTTTGTCTGAAAGTCTTTCTATTAGATGACCATCAGAATCTCAATCACAACAAAGCTGAAAAATGAGGCAATCTTGAAAGTGAATGCTTTTGAGATGAATGCTTTTTGGAGCTTAGAAAAGCCATTAGTTGTGTGTAATGCACCTATACTTACTCCTTTAAATAAATTTTGATTTTTTTATTGAGATATTGGCTTCTGTCAGCCTGACTTAATTAATTCCTTACATTAAACTGATTTTCCCCTGGCAGCTGACGAATAAAGTTCATTGTTTCTGTAGAAGTGAGCTCACAAGGTTAAACGTGAATGTTCTGAAAGGTATACAGCCTTGTTTCAGGAAGAATGCTAATGCCCACTTTAAAATCAATCATGCAGAGCCCATTTGGGGTTGCAAGGTATGACTCCTCTGGAAGCCAAGTTTTTTCATCAGGCGGAATGGTAAGGCCTGCAGCACTAATTCTCAGTGTGCTGGTTGGAGAAATAAAATGTCTTTAAAGAAAGATAAAGGAAGAATTAATTTAAAGATAATATTTTTCCACAATTGTATTAGCAAATGTTATTTTCATTGTAAGTAGTTGCAATTGTTAGAATCCTGCTTCGTTTCTCCCTACTCTCCGTTTGAAATATTCTTTTGTACTAAATAATATTTTAGGAGGAATTCACAGAAATAAGAGATGACTATTATCTGTGACATCCTCAGATTTAACTTTATAGCTTCCATATTGTGCGCTGATTTTTTAATGATGATATGGCATTTATTAGATGTTCAATTTACAGAATTCGAAGTCAGAGTTCTATTTTAATATATCTGTCTTGTCCCAAAAATTCCATTCAGATGAATTGAGATCCATTTTTTACATAGACTTGCAATTTTTAGATGCAATATTACTTTTTTATGGTACCAGCATCATTTGCCTGTATAAGATTTATACAGTGTTTCATAGGTGCGCCATATGTACACAGGAAATTTTCCTTTAAATCTTAAGAGCCTTTAATAAACCAGGGTCAGAAGAGGAGTTCAGTATAAATTATAAGCAAATAATGACCATAGAGAATTTGCTGTTATTTTAATATGAAAATTTTTGCTTTGCCATCAGGAATAAACATTGCATGATGATTGAAATCTCTATTTTAATGTTAACTCTTATTAAATTATTTTCATTCTGATTTTTTGCTTGTCTAAAAAAATTGTGGTCTATATGTTAAAAGCTAAGTATCACTTAAATGTTTACATTTAAAAAACAATGCTTTCCTATTCAATTTCCTATATTCAATCCACATTAACTATTAGAATGTCAAATAATGAAATTATTGACATGTATTTAAGGAAAAATTACATATGAAAAGTAATTAGTACTCTCTGGTTAGGCATATTTGCTGAAATGTTAATGTGAAATGACAACATCTCCAATGAGAGCATTTTGAATTTGCGGCAACACAAATGTGATTATATTTTTGAGTTAGAGATTTGGAGTAGAGAAGCACCCAGATGAAGATCCTTCGTGATATTTTAAATGTGGAG
Organism: Lemur catta; assembly: GCF_020740605.2. NCBI lineage: Eukaryota > Metazoa > Chordata > Mammalia > Primates > Lemuridae > Lemur > Lemur catta. The sequence goes on along the minus strand of NC_059135.1, from coordinate 87,544,874 downwards.
AAGTAACATTTCCAAACTGGAACTTTTAGCAAGTTACTTCATGAAATTTTTAGTTTTTAATTTAATTTTACATGTGATTTCTTTCTTAAGAGCTACTTTTATTAACTTTCACTCAGATCCTTCTATGCTAAGCATTCAGTATTTCTCTACTTGATTTTCCTATACCTAGTTTTAATTATGGCGAGTAATAGTAAAGTCAGTCATGTGAGAGTATCCATTAATTTCAATGGGTCCTTGCAAGGCAGGCAGAAGATTTCTTTCCAAGATTCTTATTCTTGACTCTAGGTGAAAACAATTCTTTAGATTCTTATTGCTGGCATTTGCTTACTTGGAATAGCTTTCACATTTATTTTTCTTATGAAAAAATCCAGTGTCAATCAGACCGTGTAACTTCCAAAGCAAAATTTTGTTGAAGGCTATCCTTGTCTTAATTATTCTAGAATAAAGTATAATACACTGTCTTTTGACCTTTGTAGTAGCATAGTGTAAATTATATATTTTTAAATATGCATGCTCCCAAGTAAAGTCAAACTTGAATATACATCTGTATCATCTGGAGGGCTTATTAAAAAATAGATCACTGGGCCTCACCCTAGAGTTTCCCAATCTAGCTCTGCGGTGGGAGGAGGCTGGGAATTGACATTTATAACAAATGTCCCAGGACCACACTTTGCTGGTAAGAGCGTTCACTTTGAATTTGGATTCCTTCTGTTCCCCATTAGTTAATTTACTTGGGAGAAATTATTTAATCCAGTAGATCTATGTTTCTTTAGCTGTGAAACAGAGGTTAATGCAACCTGCCTGGGACTGTGAGAAATAAGAAAATAAAGTACCCTGCCCAGCATGCCTGGGTGCTTGAAAAATGCTGATTCCCTTGGTCTGTCCTCCCCTCACTATTCTCAGCTGCAAAGTGAGAAACTAAGCTCAATATCTTCTAAGATTCCTCTCAGCTGTAAAATTCTGGGATTCTAAAAGTTCTTTATTTCAAGAGACAAGGCCAAAGACCTTACGTGCATTTAGTGCTATAAAGGGTGGTAATAACAGTGATGCCACGTGGGCTTATAGTTTAGTTTTGCTTTTTTTAGGGTATTCCATCTAGACTCTTATAAGTTTTCAGTCAGATTTATAAAGTGGCATTTAAGAAGTTATATTCAAGTACAACTTGAATCCATGGCAGTTTTATGGGGACTGAGTACATCAGGTAAACAGGGTAACTTAACTAAGTTACTGGCCTTATTAAAGTCTCCACTTCGTTGCCTCTAGTAACCTAATGCATGTTCAAAATTTTCATTACCTGTTTGATGTTCAGACAGCATCAAACAGCTGTGAAACAATTCTAAGCTAAAATTATAAGCATGTGATTTCATATATTAATATTGTAAGCATATAATTATCCAGTATTTAAAAATTGTCACTAGGGTATTCACTATTGTGAATTTATAATCTCAAAAATTGGGGATGCTAAAAGTAACAGACTAAAATACTAATAGATTTTCTCATCTTTTAATTCCATTTTGTTAGAAAAAGAAAATAATCACAACCAGGGTTCTTTTGCCTTTCCCCAGCCATATAGACTGCTCCACTATAATGTGGGGAAGAGTACATACAATGAAGAGTCTACATAACTGGTTGATTGGGGCTTGGAGAAATGTGGAACTTAAGTAAAGCACTTTCATCCATCTAGAATGGTCTCTTTAAGCCACCGACTGCGGGTACCTGCAGGATGAGCACCGGTGGCATGGGACGGAGGACTTTCCCCGTGTTCTGGATACTGCAGTCGAATTTGAAATACCTATTTTTCAAAACCTGAGCAGAGAGAGGCTAGAAAGAATGCAGACAGGATATTGGAAATGCTAATTCCATTTACTAGTATAACATGAAATATCTGATGATGGTTAAAAAAATCAATTAAATGCCAGGATAAATTGTAGGGTAAAAGTTCAAGGTTCAATTAGTATAATCTAAAGTGGGTCATAATATTCAAATTAGTTAGGCAACAGTACTTGTGTGGGACCAGGTATATTTAGTTTGCCTTTGTAGTCATCCTAGTAAATCCTTGTAAAGCTTTGTTTTACATACAATTTTATAGTATATTCTTTTATTTATTTATTTATTTATTTATTTATTTATTTTTTTGAGACAGAGTCTCACTCTGTTGCCCAGGCTACAGTGCCATGACATCAGCCTAGCTCACGGCAACCTCAAACTCCTGGGCTCAAGCAATCCTTCTACCTCAGCTTCCCAAGTAGCTTGGACTACAGGCATGCAGCACCATGCCCAGCTAATTTTTTGTATATATATTTTTAGTTGTTGAGATAATTTCTTTCTATTTTTTTGGTAGAGACAGGGTCTCACTCTTGCTCAGGCTGGTTTCAAACTCCTGAGCTCAAATGATCCGCCTGCCTCGGCCTCCCAGAGTGCTAGGATTACAGACATGAGCCACCATGCCCGGCCTATAGTATATTCTTAATTTCTTTTGGCTAATAAAGTAAAGCTGAAGTCTTCAAATGTCAGCATACTGGGATTTGTGTACTTATATAAGATAAGAGTGCATCATTCTGATCAAGTTGCAGCATTTTAATTTTATCTGATAGGTCTATATTGAGTAATCAGCTATGTGCAAATATTAAGTCAACTTAATTACCAGACCCAGAAGGCCAGAGGTAATCAAAGAGTACTTTAGGAAGATGAAATGTTTATGATGAATTATGCGAACAGTGTTTTAGAAATATTTTTCTTGGTGTGAGTAATTTCATGCAGATTTTTATCTCAATTTTATTATAAAACTTTATAATTTTATCCCTCCATCTATTTAATAAAATGAATATTTTCAGATTCTGGATATTTAAAATTTAAATACAATTATAATATCATTTATAATTACTATAATACTTATGTTACTAGGTATGATTTAGGGCCCAAACTATTCTGGTTTTGGATACAACTTGAAACATTGCTTATTTTATACTATATAATTTTGAAAACATTATTTTATGTATTATGGATAACCCAATGTAAAATATGTAAATTATTTTAATGCATTATTTGTGTAAAATCATTTATATATTCTATTTATAGTATATATTTTCTAGTTCAGTAAAAGTACATAAAAATTTCAGATCTATCCTTATGCAAACAAGTATTTGATTTCTAAAGTTTCCTTTTATTAAGACATATTATTATTCATTTATTCTTTCCTTCATTAATTTATTCTTAATCTTTGAGATGTGTCCCCCTGGTAGCCTATAAAGTAGATCTTCTTGTGGAAGACATCATTCAGCTTTGAGAGACCAAATATTATGAGTTGCATCTTATGCATGTTAAGGTCTAAAGCCAGCATAAAAGGTGAAATTTTTGAATAATCAAATTACTCTTGGGAATGTTCCATGTAGGAGATCTACATTCCATCTCATGGTAAGTTTCTTCCAGTGAGTTTTTCTTTCAGAGTTGGAATAGCTCATGATTTTGAATTTTATAGCAGTCAGGTTTCTACCAAGGAAACAAAAACTACCCATATTTTAAAAAGGGAATTTAAAACAAAGGTGATTGCTCAGGTGTCGAAAGAGCTGAGAGGACAAGCAAAAAGACAGCTCAGAAATGAGCAAGAACAGAAAGCCGATGCTATCCCCAGGCTGGTGCGGCAGGAGGAGGAGCCAGCACAAGGCTCAAGGCCAGGGTCGTCCAGAGGAAGTGGAAAGGCCACAAGGGAGCACTGGAGCCCGTAGGATGCTGCTGCTGGAGGCAGAGGAGGGGAAGACATGTTCCGGCTGTGTTTTTCTTTCTCCCCCTGACGCCCATGGGCAGGAGCCGGCTGGAAGGCAGCAGGCACAGGAGCCTCCGGGTAGCAGCTCCCCTGACTCACAGCAAAGCAGCGGAAGATGCCAGGTCAAGCCGGCCCAGAACTGGCACAGGCACTAAGTAGCTGGCTTGCTCTGGGGGACTATAGTGTATGGACAACACTTGCCTTTAAGCAACAGAGTCACAGCATGTCATGATGTCAGAGTACAAGAAATATTCTAGAGCCAAGATCAGTTTTATCCATCTCAAATCCATTCCAGAAAGTGGAATTTGGGGAAGTCGCCTGCCCTGGACTTGTATTTCTCATTCCTGTCCCTCCTTCTGCTCCACTTACTCCCCACCTTCCTCCTTTCCTTTTCCTCCTCTCCACAGACTGGGCTGAAGGGAAATGAGAAACAGTATTGCCTCTTTAAAACCAAACAAAAGTAAAACATGAAATATGTTTTTTAGCAAGTAAAAACATAAGAACTAAAGCATTCAGGATAGTGTATTCACAGAAGTGTTGGGAAAGAGAAAGTAAGAACGGTAATTTCTTAATTTCTTTCTTAAATGACTCATGAAAGACTGAATAGAACCTTAAGGCGATAGTGTTCTTAAAGCCTTGCTCGGACCACTTGAAACTTCCCTTTCCATCCACTAATTATTTTGAAAAACCACTTAGTCATTTGTCAGTCTTAACCTTTGGAGATAAAAATTTAAAACCAGTTCACTTATCATAGCATCATTTTACATTGTTTTACAAGGGTCTCTAGAGAGTATCTAGGGTGACCAGGGTACCAAGTGTCCTGATTTGCTAAAGACAGTCCTAGTTTACATCTGTTGTCCTGGTATAATCATTAATAGTGCCCCCTTCCACTTTCAAAAGTGTCACAGTTTAGACAATAAATTATCTGACCACCCTAATATACGCCATGTTTCCTGACAACCAGGCTGCTGACAAAGCTCCTATTTTCTGACTCCCTATCCGGTGCTCTTTATCCTAGACTTGAGTGCTTCCTTGAAGGAAGCAATATTAGCCAACAATTAATCTTGGGTCTTTTGATTAGAATGCCAGAGTCATACCTTGAAACCATTCTCCTCCTGGAGTGGACTTCACACACATGCTAGGGTACGTCGTGGAAAAACTGAAGAACTGGGTTAATCCAGCTTGCTTTATTGGCCCAAATTTTCCTTGCAAAGGCCACAGACCAGTTAGTATTATCAGGAAACAAAAGTTCACAAGCAAATATTTAGCTTTAAATTGGCATTAAGGAGGAACATCTAGAATCAAATCTAGCCACGTAAACTCAAATCACCCTAAAAGTTAAAGGGGACCTAAAATATACAGTGGGTGCTGCTTAAGGAAAAGATTAAGAAAAAGCCTTTACAGGTAAGTTGCTGTGCTTTCAAACAAACAAAAAAATAGCAGGCTACCATGCTGTTGTTAAAACAAATGACCAATTATTATACCATCTCTAAGTGTTTTGCATCATTCTGGAATCAAGATAACAAGTCCTAAAAAAAAAAATGATGTGACTTTGGTGGGTGCATTTTCAGATGTCTTTAATGAGGGAGCAGTTGTCACTTGTTGCTAAAATATTCTGGATTCATTTCTGGTGTATATTCCAAAAGAATTCAAATAGTTGGGCCTAAGGAGGGAATGATAAATGACATAGCACTGGCAGAGAGCCTTACGAGTTATATACTCACTGGGCAGCATGGAGAATGTGACCAGTGCTTTAAAAACCATCAATTATTAAAGTGCTATAAATGTGATGGAAAGAAAAAGAAGACTGGCCTTGTCCAACAGCATCAGTCTGGGCTGCACCAAACCCAATCTGAAAAAATCAAGAAGTTCAACCAAGAGTGCATTGAAACACTTCAACAATCAAAATGAGAGGATATTAATGAGCTATTTTCTATTGAGTACATTCAATTCAGAGCTAGTTAACCCTATATTCTTGAATAATGTTTGCAAACCAACCTCTCTGTCTTAGGTGTACTTGTGTGTTCCATAACCTGAGTTTTCAACTCATAATTTTTGTCTTGACACTCACTTTCAATAAATTATTCAATTTATCAAATCTCAACCCATGAGTACACATCTTTTTTATATTCAGTGTGATCATATGGACAGCACTTTTTTTTTTTTTTTGAGACAAAGTCTTGCTCTGTTGTCCAGGCTAGAGTGCCGTGGCGTCAGCCTAGCTCACCGCAACCTCAAACTCCTGGGCTCAAGCGATCCTCCTGCCTCAGCCTCCCGAGTAGCTGGGACTACAGGCATGCGCCACCATGCCCGGCTAATTTTTTCAATATATATATATTTTAGTTGGCCAGATAATTCCTTTCTATTTTTAGTAGAGACGGGGTCTCACTCAGGCTGGTCTCGAACTCTTGACCTTGAGCGATCCACCCGCCTCGACCTCCCAGAGTGCTAGGATTACAGGCGTGAGCCACCGCGCCCGGCCCTGTGTGATTTTTCGAGTTGAGAGCTGAACTACCTGCCCTTCTCACGGAGCACCACTTTTAAATGGAAAAAAAAAATGCCTGACAAGCTGTGGTTATGCACACTTACATTCTTGGTAGACATTTTCTCAAAAACGAGCAAAGTGGGCCTGTCAATTCAAGGGAAAAAAAACTGACCATTTTCCTTGCCAGTGATAAAATTTGAGCATTTAAAAGAAAACTAGTATTTTGCAAAACTTCTATTTGTGAGCTTAACAACTTCTCAATGCTTAAAGACTTTTCTGATGAGATCAATGGTGATTTTTTAAAAAAATTTATTTCAAAATATTAAGGGGATACAAATGTTTTTGTTACTAGGTTTGAGTCAGGGCTATACAAGTGCCCATCACCCAAATAGTGTTTATTGTACCCATTAGGTGGGTTTTTCCCGTTCTTCTCCTTCCCCCTACCCCCTTCATTGGCAGTCATTGATTTCCGATGACTTTTGCTTCCCTCTGTTGACACTCGTTTTAGATGGATGCTCTAAGCATACCTACCTACGTGAAACTGTTTCTCGATTCAAGTCCTGCTTAATACTGGTGTCCCACAAGATTAACCTGATGGATGTTCTAAAAACAAAGTAAAACATAGAAACAAAAGCTGATTCCATGGTTGAATGAGTTGGGAAACATCAGGACTTCTCCCTGTAGGGTTGTGTGAAATATTTAATATCCTATATAAATAAAGGGGATTTTAAAGAGGATGAGGAAGACTAAAAGGGGATGAGTTTTGATTTTCATTTTTCTTCAAACTTATTTGATCATTGATCCCCCCCTTGGTAAGCCCTTGTTGTTTTTTTGTTTGTTTGTTTGTTTGGTTGGTTGGTTAAACATCTATTCATATATGTAGAGACACTTCATTCCATAGAATATGGTTTAGAAAACGCTGACAAGATGACTGCCAAAAGGTCAGGCATCTTTATGTATTTTTGCATCATTTTTGAGTTTTTGGTAGAAAGAATGTTTCCCTTCCTGAGATAATGAAGAGGTTGAATAGAGAATATGTTTTCCTAGGCACACATGGGAGATTTGAAGTGCTCTGGTAAGCAACTTTGTGTCCTTAATATGTACAAAGTATTTTTACCTTGAGCTTGTAGTAAAATATCACCCAGCATACGACTGATAAGCAGTTCAAAAATAATGTCTCCTATCCTTTTAAAATTAGATTCAGAAAATCCTGAAGAAGCTTTGCAATTACTGCCAAAATGTCTCAGAGGGCACTAGGTTAACAGCAGCTGGAGAGGTAGAGGGAGGCAGTGCTGGCCACTGAGAAGGGGTCTATCTGTTCCGAGGTTTGCAGGGGCAGCGCTTTGCCATTGGGGTTTGCTGAGTGTATTTGTTTTAAAATTAGAATTATATTTTGTTGAATTTTAATCAGAAACAGGGAAATATATTTTTCTAAGCATAAGAACATATAATACGTTAGCTAATTTGGGCCATAATTGGAAAAATCATTGCCCTTAGCACATGGACTGTAACAGTAGAAGTAATAACTTAAGATACATATGATACATTGTTTTTCTTGGGTGAAGTTTTGCTCTAAGACCTGTTGGGTGTATTAAAGGAGAGAAAGGGATGAAGGTCAAGACAGGCTTATTTTTGCAGATGACGGGGTCAGGGGAGAGGAGATTCATTAAACTTTGAACTATATTTCATTCAGTAGGAATCTTTGCTATTTGCTATTAGAAATGACTCTACTTGCATCTTAATTTTGCTTACTCAGTGAGAATGTGAAATGTTCTTTAAAATCTACCTTTAAAAACATCATAAATTTAAACAGCAGTTCTCTAATTGAGAGTGCTAATTTAATTCAACAAATATTTGCGTGGAGACCTACTATTTGCAAAGGTTCAGAGAATACAACGGTGGATAAGATAGTCTTTTCATCTCAAGGAGTTGAGGATCTTTCCTTGGGGGGGTAACAAGAAAAATACATGAAAACAATAAAAATAAATTACAGTAGTTGCCAAGGCAGGGGCGGGGGGGGGGTGATGTTCACAGCCCATAGAAGGCATGAAGAAAGGCTTTACTCAGAAAGTGGCATTGAGATGGACTTTGAAGATTGAGGTCAAATTTTGAGAAGTGGTGTTAGTAGGCGAGAGATAGAAAGCAAACTGCATACAGTTGGAGTAATTGTGAGTATTTGGGGGAAAGCAAGTAGTCCAGTTTGGCAGGAGTAGGAATAAGTGTTAGGGAGTAATAGAAAATAGTTAGAAAAGCAAATTGAGAAGCACTATGTATCAGCCAGCTTAGGCAACTAAACTGCAGTAACAAAGAACTCTCCAAATTACAGCAACAATGCAAGCTTCTTTGTCCCTTACATCAGCTTCCCTGGTGGGTAGCCAGTAGCTCTGCTCCAGGGCATCTGTGGTGGGGACCCAGGCTGAAGAGGTGGCCCGTCTGGGGTCTCCTCAGTTCTGGCTGAAGGAAAAGAGAGAAATGGCAGAACTGTGCCACAGCTCTCACGGTGCGTGTCCGCTGGGAAGTGGCAGGTGTTGCTGCGGCTCACATGTCCTTGGCCACAGCAAGTCATCTGGCCAAGCCTGCCATCAATGGGGAAGGGGAATAGAGTCCTCTTACAGAAAAGGACAGCAGATATTTTGAACAATTACCAAAAGACTTGAGTGCCAGCATGAATCTTTTTTTTTTTTTTTTTTTTTTTTTGAGACAGAGTGTCACTTTGTTGCCCGGGCTAGAGTGAGTGCCGTGGCGTCAGCCTTGCTCACAGCAACCTCAAACTCCTGGGCTTAAGCGATCCTACTGCCTCAGCCTCCCGAGTAGCTGGGACTACAGGCATGTGCCACCATGCCCGGCTAATTTTTACTATATATATTTTTAGTTGTCCAGATAGTTTATTTCTATTTTTAGTAGAGACGGGGTCTCGCTCAGGCTGGTCTCGAACTCCTGACCTCGAGCAATCCACCTGCCTCGGCCTCCCAGAGGGCTAGGATTACAGGCGTGAGCCACCACGCCCGGCCCCAGCATGAATCTTTTGCACTTAATTCTTTAGATGGTTAGAAGCCATGGCAAGTTTCTGAAAAAGCTTATGTAGTTTGGCTAAAAAAAAAAAAAAATATATATATATATATATATATATATGTGTGTGTGTGTGTGTGTGTGTGTGTGTGTGTATACACATATATATATAGGGTAGTTTTTATACCATGAGTGTGTGTGTGCAGACACACATAATTCTCTAAGGTACTTGCTATAAATGTGGGTTCTAGAATTCCAGAAGGTCTGATTCGGGGGTCCCAGGGATCTGCGTTTTTAGCAAGCAGCTGGGTGGAGAGTAGGTAGATTGTCCGCAGACCCCATTTTCAGGAAGGTGGACTGAGGAGTGAATGGGGAGGAAGCCGGTGCAGGTGGGGTGGGGCGGCCGGGGAGATGCGAGAAGGGCAGGTTGGCTGCGCGTGCAGAAGCGCAGGTGCAACGTGGGCGCATAGTAAGTGGCCCGGCCCGAGGCAGAAACACTGAAAGAGAACGAATAGGACCAGGATTACCGAGAAAGGGAGGCTATGGTACAAACAGCCAAGAGACGGGGGAGTGAAAGGAGCAAATCTCCTTAGGAGTTGAGATTAAGAATACCAGGGGATCTTGACCTTCCCTGAGAAGCCGGAGGCAAACCTATTAGATGCGAAACCGAGATGAGAGCAGAGGCAATAAACAAGCAGCGGCAAGAAACACAACGCTTGTAAGCAGCTCCTGAAAAAAGCGTTGACTGAAAACTACCACGCTCGTTGGTTTTGCTTTCGGCCGGCAGGGGGCGCCAGGGTAGCACGCATGCTGCTGGCGGGGCTCGGCCCCCCGACTGAGCGCTGCCTGCCCCGGTGCAGCAGGATTATCAGCCCGACCTACAGTGCAGTATTTCGGGCGCTTCATTTATTACTTTTATAGCCGTGAACCTTCATAGAAGGAACTTTTAAGGTTTATCTTTAATTATTAAGGCATCCAGTTTTTTTTTGAACTGCCAATTCCTATAGTCAAAAAGAAATTAATTCCACAGAGTTTAAGGGAATTATTTACCCACTTATTGACTTCACTTGAGGCACAGAGTGGCGATTAGGACAGAGAGGAGAAAAAAACTCAGAAAAGAGAAAAGTGCATTTGTAGCATGATGTCTAGAAGTGAAATTGCTGAGTCCCAGGCAATGGGCGTTGAACACTTTGCTACATGCTGTCCAGAGAGATTGTGCCGATTTACTTTTGCACTAATAAGGCATGAGGGTCTTATTTTCTTTAACATCTCTGAAAACCCACCGTATAAGTAAGCTTTTTAATATTTGCCACTCTGATAGGGGAAATGTGAAATTTCGGGGTAGTTAAGAGGATGGGCACTTTTTCATATTTAAATCCCATTTTCACATTTTTTTTCTCAGTGAACTGTATGTGCATGTCCTTTGTCAATGGGTCTTTTACTTATTGATTTGTAGCATCTCTTCTTATGAGGGAGATGAAAAGATTCAGTTAACGACAGAGTAGATAAATATGGTTTTCAATAGATGTTTAAATGATGAACGGCCTTCAGGCACTTCCTCCTGTATCTGATTATTTGATCCACTAATCACATAACTTGTTGACACACGTCTCAAACTCCTTTCTTAAATCACCTTTGGGTGGTTCACAGTGCAGAATCGTTTGCCTCAAGAGTGTCAAATTTCTTTTACTTTATCCTTCATTTTAATATGGAGAAGAGCCAGAAGTTACATGGTGATGAATCAGGTGAATGTGGTGGTTGGAACATTTTTACTGGTTTAAAATTACCAAATGGCAAGTGTTGTGCTCAGATTCCCAGTGCTGAAAATGGAGCACTTTTTTTCAATGTGTAATCTTTTAAGCCATTTATGTTTTTTATTGAGGTAAAATATACATATAAAATTTACCATCTTTACCCTTTTTAAGTGTACAGTTCACTGGTAATAAACACATTTATATATTTTTTTCTTCATCCCTCGCTCCCCACTCCCTCCCTCCGCGCCCCCCCCCCCCCCCCCCGACTTCCTGGCCCCTGATAATACTATTCCACTCCTTATCTTTGTGAGATTCACTCTTTTTAGCTCCCACCTGTGAAAACATGCAGTATTTGGCTGTCTGTGCTTGGTTTATTTCATTTAACATAATGGCCTCCAGTTCCATCTGTGTGGCTGTGAATGACAGCATTTCACTCTTATTTATGGCTGAATAATATTCTATATATACACCATATTTTCTTTGTTCAGTCATCCATTGATTGACACTTAGGTTGATTCTGTATTTTGGCTATTGTGAATAGTGCTGCAATAAACATGGAAATGCAGATATCCCTGTGATATATTGATTTCTTTTCTTTTATATATATACCCAGTAGTAGAATTGCTGGATCATATGGTAGTTCTATTTTTTAGTTTTTTGAAGACTCTCCATACTGTTCTCCATACAGGCCGTACTGATTTATATTCCCACCAACAGCGTTCAAGAGTTCCCCTTTCTCCACATCCTCACCAGCATCTGTTATTGCCTGTTCTTTTGATACCAGCCGTTTTAACTGGGGTGAGGTGATATCTCATTGTGATTTTGATTTGCTTTTCTCTGATGACTAGTGATGTGGAGTATTTTCTCGTATACCTGTCAGCCATTTCTATGTCTTTTTTTGAGAAATGTCTGTTCAGATTTTTTACCATTTTTTCATTGTTTCGTTTCTTTGTTTTTGGTATCGAGTTGTTTGAGCTCTTTATATATTCTGGTTACTAATTCCTTGTCAGATGAATAGTTTGCAAATATTTTCTCTCATTCTGGGGATTTTCTCTTCACTTTGTTGCTTGTTTCTTTCACTGTGCAAAAGCTTTTCAGCAGCTGGGCATGGTGGCTCACGCCTATAATCCTAGCACTCTGGGAGGCCAAGGAGGGAGGATCACTTGAGGTCAGGAGTTTGAAACTAGCCTGAGCAAGAGTGAGACCCCGTCTCTAATAAAAATAGAGAGAAATTAGCTGGACAACTAAAAATATATAGAAAAAATTAGCCAGGCATGGTGGTGCATGCCTGTAGTCCCAGCTACTCAAGAGGCTGAGGCAGAAGGATTGCCTAAGCCCAGGAGTTTGAGGTTGCTGTGAGCTAGGCTGAAGCCACAGCACTCTAGCCTGGTCAACAGAGTGACTGTTTCCAAAAAAAAATAAAAAATAAAAGTTTTTCAGCTTGATGTGCTCCCATTTGTCTATTTTTGCTTTTGCCTGTGCTTTTGAGGTCTTACCCAAAAAAATCTTTGCCCAGATTAATGTTCTGAAGCATTTCCCCAATGTCCCTGATATTTTCTTCTAGTAGTTTCATAGTTTCAGGTCTTAGATTTGTGTTTAATCCATTTTTATTTGATATTTATGTATGGTGAGAGATATGGGGTCTAGTTGCATTCTTCTGCATAGAGTTACCAACTTTTCCCAGCAAAAATGGAGCATTTTCAGAGAATGCCCCGGACTTGCTGAACTGTGATAATTGGTCAAGATTCAATAGGCTCTTGAGTGAGGATAATCATGAAAGCTTCACCACGCATTCCTTAGTGATGAGATTACATTTGTTTTGTAACAGCTTCGTTGACATATGATTCACATCCTTAGTTCACCCATTTAAAGTGTGCAGTTCAATGGTTTAAGTGTATTCAGAGTTGTGCAACCATTGCCAGTCAGTTTTAGAACATTTTCATCACTCTGAAAGAAACCCTGCATTTCTTTAATGCTACCCACCAATCCCCTCATCATCTCCAGCCCTAAGCCAACCGCAAATCTACTTTCTGTCTGTACAGATTCACCTATTCAGGGTATTTCATGTAAATGGAATCCAACAGTATATGGTCTTTTGTGATTGGCTTCTTTCACTTAGCATAATGTCTTCAAGTTCTATCCATATTGCAGTGTGTATCTGTACTTTGTTCCTTTTTATGGCCAAATAATATTCCATTGTATGGTTATACCACATTTGTTCATCTATTCACTGGTTGATGAACATTTGGGTTGTTTTAGTTATTATGAATAGTGCTGCTATGAATATTTGTGTACAGGTTTTTGTGGAGACATGTTTTTATTTCTCTTGAGTATGCACCTGTGAGTAGAATTGCTGAGCCAAATGGTAACTCTATATTTAATATTTTGAGTAACTACCCAACTGTTTTCTACAGTGGCTGCACCATTTTACATTTCTACCAGCTAAGTATGAGTGTTCCTATTTCTCCACATCCTCACCAACATTTGTTATGTTCTGTTTGTTCTGTTTTTTATGTGCTTTTTGTTTCCATGATAGCCATCCTCGTAGGTTAAACTGGTATCTCATTGTGATTTTTTGTTTTTGTTTTTGTTCTTGTTTTTATGGTCTATGCTTGTGATGGTTAATCTTATATGTCAACTTGACTGGGCAATGGGATGCCCAAGGAGTTGGTTGGACATTATTTCTGGGTGTCCAGCTTAGATATGGCTTATTGTGGACTTAGCCTCCATAATCATGTGAGCCAGTCAATACCTTACAGTAAACAAGCAAACAAACAAATCCTATTGCATTTGCTCCTCTGGAGAACTCTGACTAATACAATGCTTTAAAATTTTTTTTTTTACTGTGCAAAATATGCATTGCGTGAAAGTTACCACTGTAACAATTTTAAGGATATAGTTCAGTGGCATTCACTACATCCACATTGTTATTCAGCATTGTGGTTTTGGTTTGCATTTCCTAGATGACTAATGACATTGAGCATCTTTTTCCTGTGCTTGTTGGCCATTTGTATGTCTTCTGTGGAGAGAGATCTATTCAAGTTCTTTGCTCATTTTTAAATTGGGTTATTTGTCTTTTTGTTATTAATACATAAACCATTCTTTATGTATTCTGGATATTTGTATCAATTGTAACTGCAGGATTTCAATTTATGGAGGTGACTGATAATACAGGGAGACCAATGTCATTGAAAGGAGAATTTTATTACATACATTTCCCGAAAGGAGGGGACACGCCACAACACAGGGGCCACAGGGAAGCACAGGGATGGTCAACAGGCAAAGGCAGGAGTGAGGGGAAGGCATGGGCCAGAGCCTTCAGTGGGGGTTTCTGCAGAAAAGGCCTGGCTGGGCAGAGTCAGCAGCTTAGGATTGGCTGGTTTGGATAATTCTGGTGAGTTTGGGCTACAGGGGTGGGCTCTAGTTACCTGGTAGCTGGCCCTGGGACGATTTAGAGTAGGGAAAACATTGGCTTGGCGTATAAGAGTTAGATAAGCAGGTGGGCGGGGCACAGCCTTGGGTCAGCCAGTCCACACATGGAAGGAGAATTCCAGGCAAGCGTCCTTGCAGGAGAGAGGCAAACAGTTTGGCTGCCAGTTTGGCCCTGTAGTTAATGGATGCCAAATAGACATACAGAGTCTGAGAAAACACAGAATAATGCTAGAACAAACCTTGAACACATGTATGGTTGGAAAATACAGTCTCTCATTCTGTGGGTTGTTTTTTCACCCTTTTGATAGTGTTCTACGATGCACAAAAGTTTTAAATTCTGATGAAATTCATTTTTTCTATTTTTTTCTCTTGTTGCTTGAGCTTTTGGTATCATATCTGGGAACCCATTGCCAAATTTAAGATCATGAAGATTTATCTCTATGTATTCTTCTAAGAGTTTTATAGTTTGGCTGTTGCTTTTAGGTCTTTGTTTCATTTTGAGTCAATTTTTTATATCGTGTGAGGTGAGGATATTTATTTCTTTTAAATTCCATCCTATAAAGTAATAAGCCAAAGCCTGTGTAAAGCAATTTGCTGATACCTATTACAAATGCATATCCCCCCCCCAATTCTGCTTCTAGCAATTTATCCTATAGATGCATGCAAAGGACATATGTATACAGTTATTCACTGCAGCATTATTTTTATAATAGCAAAACATTGCAAACAACCCAAATGTCTCTCTATAGGGGCTTTTAAATAAATTGTGGAATGAATGGAATACTATGAGACTGTGAAAAAAGAATGACTCTCTATATGTGCTGCTTTGAAAAACTCTCCAAAAAATATTGTTCAATGAAATAAAAAGTCAAGGTTTAGAACAGAATATGTTTTGTGTGTAAAACATTTGGGACAATAAAAATCTGTATGCACATTTCTTTAAGTTTTATTTTTAACTGACAAATAATAATCGTATATATGTATGGGATACATTGTGATATTTTAATAGATGAATACATTGCAGAATGAGCAAATCAGGCTAATTAGCATTTCTATCACCTCAAATATTTATCATTTCTTTGTGGTGAGAACCTTTAAAATCATCTCTTTTAGCTATTTTAAAACATATGATTCCTCACTATCATTATCATTATTATTATTAACTATAGTCACTGTGTGGGTGGGGCAATAGAACACTAGAATGTATTCCTCCCTCCAACAGCAAGTTTGTACCTGTTTGCCAAAGTCTCCCCTTTCCCATCCACCCCTCTTCCGGCCTCTGGTAATCACCATTCTACTCTCTACTTCTCTGAGTTCGACTCTTTTGGATTCCACACGTGTGATCACCTGGTACTGGTCTCTCTGTATATGCGCATTTCTCATATGCACATAAAGGAGCTCTGCAAGGATTCGTAAGAAGCCAAGGATGGTGCAATCCCCCGGAGAGGCAGGCACCGAGAGCACCGGGAGGCAAGCTAGAGACAGTTGTTCACGTCCACATTTGATTTAATGTTGCTTAAAACATGGAAATGTATGGATAAATATATGCTAACATTTAAAAAGAAACTTCTGCAGCAAAAAAGGGGGCATGGGGATAAGAAAGCCACAGGGTCATGGGGGTTGCACATATTTTGTTCTAGTTGAAATGCAGTGTTTCCTTACCTGGTTTTCTCATGACTACCAATGTACCAAATGCAGTCACCCAGTGGTGGCTGAGGTTAGCGCTGGGGTCTATGGCTGTGAGCAGAGCAGCAGCCGAGCTAATGGCCCTGACCTCGTTCACACAGTCATGAGCAAACGTCACACCAGAAGATCCACAGCAAGGAGTCTAAACGGAAAGGCTGTGCTAGAACCCCTCTCACTTAAAGAACGCAAGCCCGAATGAATGCCTGGTTTTATTGTTTTACCAGTAAGGTTCTTGACGCTAAATTACTTACACTTCTATCTCTAGGCAACGGGATGGAAGTGTCCTTGAAAAGAATATCCGTTTGTAGCAAATTCATATCTGTCCCTTAGCCTGGAAAGATCAGACAGAGACGAAAATCTCATCACTAAAGATCCACTCTACTGGCTATTTTGGAGAGCTTTTTCTAGTCTTTAAAAGTTTCTGAAGTTGTCTCTTGGCATTTTTTCCCTTCAACCCTTATCAAAACAGTTGCAGTGATAGCCTGTCTTTGCTGAAAGAGGGCTCGTCTCTTCACTATAAAATTCTCCACTGAAAATTTATTTTCTCTTTCTGACTCCTGCGGTTAGTACTGCTGCACTAGCAACGCTGGCCCTAGACATGCAACTGGAGGCAGGAAATCTACAAACGCACAACGGTCACCATATGCACTTTTAACCCTTTCAGTGCGTGCTAGACTAGAAGGCCTGTGGGCACATGCAGTTCTGATGCACGTTGCCAGAGGGGGTGGCATTCTCAGAACAAATGCACACTTGAAAGACGGAGGTGCACAGTGTGGAGAAGGAGGTAGGCTTAAATTCCTTCTGTCTCCATCCTCCTTCCAGTATGAACCAAAAGTATCTACTCCCTAAGTGGAAAACCATGAAGAATCACAGTCCTCGGAGAAGTGGTTGGGTAAGTGGGAGAGGGAGAGAAAAGAATATCAGGTACAATAAAATCAGACTTGAAAAAGAAAAAGGGAAAAACTGATTTTAGAACTATAATAAAAAGAAATACACTATAAATACAATAAAATGCCAGAATCTTTTTCCAACTCTGGAGAAAAATTCACCTTCCAAAAGACAAACCCCAGAACAAAACTGAGATGGCAAAAAAGCTCTCAACAAATTAATGGCTTCTTTAGAAGACAGAGGACGAGTGAGTCCAGCTCGAAATGTTGGCTTTTCATGGCAAGACACCGGGCACCCTCATTGCCCCCCATGTGGCAGTGAAGGTAAAGACACTAGCAGGACATGCTGAAGCCCTGGCTTGCTGCTGCTAGGAACCCTCTTCTTCTCTGGTGCTGTAGAGCTATGAAGGACAGCAGAGCCGCCGAGAGGCAGGTAGCAGTGGGAGGCTCCACTGTGAACAATGGGGCTGAGCTTTGCATGGACGGGAGACACACAACCCCACTTCGTGCCTCCTGTCTTGTGATTGGCATAAGACACCACAGGCATCATTTCCACTTCAACTGCAAGTAGAATCAGACCTTTTACTTTATTGTTTTAAAAATGTCCACTTGTTAAACTTTCCCATTAGATCCATTCTGTCTTCTGAGTTTGAAAACTTGGAGGCAACTTGAAAACATTTCTTCACCCCATGTCTCCAGAAGACTCTACAATGTAGCTCGTTCTTTCTTGGTGGCCTTACGTTTTCCTTTTCATTTTTGCAGAAGGTTTAAAAGGGAGATGAAGGGAAGTCTAGTTTAACTTCTACTCATTTCCGCGTTCCTCCTATCTTTTATCATAAACCACATTGCCTCTTGATTAAAATTGAGCCCACTTCTGCCAAAAAGAAGTCCAGGCACTGTTGGATAGCCTGGTGGTTTAACATGTCTCCTTTCATTTCACTGATGTTTATTCCTCAGGAGCTTGGTGTTGCCCCACTGAACAAGGCTGGTTCTTCTTTCTTGTGATAGCCATTCAGATGCAGGAAGATGATTCTCATCTTATGTCCGTCCTCTGAGCTATTTACAACCTGGGCATGTCGTGTCTTTCCCCAAGACTGTGGCCCCATCTGCCACGTGGGGCTTCAAGCTGCCAATGTCACCTGCAGTCAGTCTCATACTTTGATGCTAGATTCATCCCCAAACTGCTTTGCCTTTGTCAATCACTTGGTGAAAATTCACCAACAGGTTCTTGTTTTATTAAAACCAATTTCATGTTAGTCTTTTTCCCCCACCCCTGTAACAAGTCTAATTGGTCTGTAACCTGCGTCTTTATTTCCCAACAAAGCCATCCTGCCCTGGTTAGGGCAACCTTTGCAATGGTCCAACTCACTTTGCTCATCTCTGCTTCTAGTCTTATACTTTCCTGGTGGTTCCTTATGTGGCAAGTTTTGTGCTGCCTTCTCCAAAATCATTAAGTCTTCACGGCCTTACAGATTTACCTTTCCTGGACAGGCACAGTGGCTCACACCTGTAATCCCAGCACTCTGAGAGATCGAGACAGAAGGATCATTTGAGGACGGGAGTTCAAGGCCAGCCTGGGCAACACAGCAAGACCCCACCTCTACAAAAATTTTTTAAAAAATAGCAGAGTGTGGTGGTGCACACCTATAGTCTTAGTTACACTGGAGGCTGAGGCAGGAGGATGGCATGAGCCCAGGAATTCAATGCTTTTTTTGTTTGTTTGTTTGTTTGTTTTGAGACAGAGTCTCACTCTGTTGCCCAGGCCAGAGTGCAGTGGCGTCAGCCTAACTCACAGCAACCTCAAACTCCTAGGCTCAAGCGATCGTACTGCCTCAGCCTCCCGAGTAGCTGGGACTACAGGCATGCGCCACCATGCCCGGCTAACTTTTTTCTATATATTTTTAGTTGTCCGGTTAATTTCTTTCTATTTTTTAGTAGAGATGGGGTCTCGCTCTTGCTCAGGCTCATCTCGAACTCCTGACCTCGAGCGATCCTCCCGCCTCTGCCTCCCAGAGTGCTAGGATTACAGGCATGAGCCACCACGCCCAGCCAAGGAATTCAATGTTACAGTGAGCTATGATTGCGCCTCCACAGTCCAGCCTGGCTGACAGAGACAGACCCTGTCTCTTAAAAAAAAAAAGATTCACCGTCTCTGTAAAGCCTACCCTGGACAATATTGGACTCAATTATGTGACATGTATTTTGAATTCTCAGTGAATGTCTTAGGCCAGGTCTCCTGGGAAATATGCTTTGAAATGGAAATTTGCACGCAGGAAATTCATGGAGCATATTCTCAGATACAAATATGAGAGGAGATAAGGGGAGAAGGATTGTATATAGGGAAAATTTGAACTGCGATGCAGTTGCAACAGAAGCTTCAGCCAAATCATAGAGCACCCTGGAGCTGGGATTTCTCTTTGGGGTTCTCCCCCACTGAAGAGAGGGAAAGAGGGGGTGGCCTTTCTAACCCTGTGTGGACCAGTCATTGCATGTGGGCTGCCCCAGGGAAGGAGCATAACCTTGAGAAGGAGCTTCCTTTTGCCAAGAGCAATTCCTGGGGAGAAACTGGCTATGAGTCTGTTTCAGGAAAATCCTGGATGGCGTAGGAAAAAACCGCCCTCCAAACTAGGATGGTGCTAAGAGACCAAAGAAATGATGCAGACCAGACCGATCCAGCTTGGTGAGTTAGGAGAGTTCATTAGAGGTGACTTAACACAGGGCTCTTATTCCTAGTCGAGACAGGAATCCCCTGGGCACTCATTCCTGGGCAGTGGTAGGAGCTCTTCGGAGAGTGAAGTCCGCACTGCCTGCCTGTTTGTGGAGCCTTAAATTTCTTTCCGGCAAGCGAGGCAGAGCTCTCTCTGCATCCTTCTATGTTTCCATACAATACAGGTTAAGCATGCACAGGATGTCCCATTAGGCGGGGACTTCAGTATTGCAATTAACTAAAGGATGCTAAGGTGACTAAGACAGCTTAAAACAGTTCCAATTGATCTTAAGACTTAGGACTGGCCAGGCGCGGTGGCTCACGCCTGTAATCCTAGCACTCTGGGAGGCCGAGGTGGATCACTCGAGGTCAGGAGTTCGAGACCAACCTGAACAAGTGTGAGACCCCGTCTCTACTAAAAATAGAAAGAAATTATCTGGCTAAATAAAAATATATAAAGACAAAATTAGCCGGGCATGGTGGCGCATGCCTGTAGTCCCAGCTACTAGGGAGGCTGAGGCAGGAGGATCGCTTGAGCCCAGGAGTTTGAGGTTGCTATGAGCTAGCCCAGGCACCAGAACAAGACTCTGTCTCAAAAAAAAAAAAAAGACTTCGGACCGTCTACGTGAGAGGATCTACTTAGGAATACCCTTTGTGCTTTGTATTTGTTTCACTTTTTGTTTTGATCTATGTTTCTAAATCAAAAGAAACCTGCATGAGTTCTGTTAAACATTAAAAGCCAGTGGTGGGGAACTTGTATTTTTCCCTCAGAGTCCTCAGCAGGCAACGCGCCCAGCAGCTCAGAAAATGAGTGCCTCGTCTCCGAGGTGGATTTTAGGTGGCGACTCATCGCATTCTGAACAGATGCACAGAATAACAACCTGGCTTATGCTTGTCTACGTGTACCTGAATTTCAAGTGACTCTTGGACCTCCTGGTAAAAACCATGGTTCTAGCCCTTTGCGGTGGCTCTAGGAGCCAAGAATTGGGGATGTTCTTCATTACCTAACATAGGACTGCATATTTAGAGGCGACAGGTAGATACAGGTCAAAATAGTTGAAGAGGGTAAACAATTGACATGCCGTTAATATTGCATACAGTTTAGATGTATTTTTTGCCTTAAAAATTAGGAAATTCTTATAATTTGATGTGAGAAAAATATTTAAATATAACACTATAGATTCCAGGTTTTAAAAAGTTGATCAGCTTAATTTTATTAGTAGTATTACTGTATGTAATATATTTATTGGCATATACATACAGAAAAATACAATCCTAAGAGTATAGCTTGATACATTTTCACTCAGTGTATACACCCATGTGTCCAGCACCCAGGTCAAGAATGAGAACTTTACCTGAGAAGTGTCCGTGTGCCGCCCTGCAGTCCCTGCCCGCAGCGGAAGGTAACCTCTGTCCTGACCTCTTTCACCATAGGTTAGTTTGCTTGCTCCTGATGTTTATGTAAAGGGAATTGCACAGTGTGGAATTTTCACAAATGTTTGTTCAACATTATGATTGTGAGAGTCACCCAGGTTGTTATGCATAGTTGGAATCCATTCATTCTCATTATCGAATTGCTTTCAGTATTCATTACTCACTATAGATACACCACAATTTATTTATCAGTTCTACTGTAGATGGATGTTTGGTTGTTTCAAGTCTGGGGCTAGTAAGAGTAGTGAGACTATGGACACTCTTGTACCTATCTTTTAGTGAATATATATATATATATATATACAAACACATATTACACACTTCTGTTGACTATATACCTAAGAATAGAATTGCTGAATTATACATATACTGATGCTCCTCAATTAACAATGGGGTTATGTCCCCAAAAAACCATCATAAGTTGAAAATATTGTTTAGTTGAAAATTAATTTAATACATCTAATCTATAGAAGATCATAGCATAGCATAGCCTACCTTAAACATACTTAGAACAGTTGCATTAGCCTACAGTTGGGTAAAATCATCTGGCAACGCAGTCCACAGCAGAGCATGAGTTGGTTACCTCTGTGATTGTGTGGCTGACTGGGAGCTGCAGCTGGCTGCCACTGCCCAGCATCGTGAGAGAGTATTATACTGCATATTGCTAGCTCTGGAAAAGAGCAAAATTCAAAATTTGAAGTACAGTTTCTATTGAGTGCATATTACTTTTGCACTATTGTAAAGTTAAAAAAATCATAAGTTAAATCATCATATAAATCTATTCAGCTTTAATAGATACTGTCAAATAGTTTTCTCTTTTTCTTTTTTTTTTTTTCCTGAACTTTGACTAAATTTTCCAAACTGATCATACTAATTTTCCTGTGCACCAGAAGGGTGTGAGAGTTCTAACTGCTTCCCTTCCTTGCTACCACATACTTTTACCTGTCTCTTTCATTCCAGCTATTCTTGTGTGTATGAAGTAGTATTACATTGTGGATTTAATTCAAATTTCCCTGATAACGAATGAAGCTAAGCATTCTTTTAATGTTTATTGAGCATTTCTCCAAAAAGACTGCTTAAGTTTTTTGCCCCTTTTTTATTGTGTTGGTTGGACAAAGCTTCTTTATGTTATAATGTCATGACTCTTTGTATTTGTTAACAAGTCAAGACGCCCACGATAGAGTAAAAGGAAAGTAAAGATTATAATGGTTACAAAGCAGCTTGTTTAGTATAATCATAGTGTCTTAGTCCATTTGCTGTCGCTATAACAGAATACTACAGATTGGGTAATTTATAAAGGAAAGGATTTTATTCATTTCCTGGTTCTGGAGACTGGGAAGTCCAAGAGCATGGTGCCAACATCTGGTGAGGCATTCTTGCTGCATCATGACATGTCAGAGGGCGTCACATGGTGAGAGGACAAGATTGTGCATGTCAGCTCAACTCTCTCTTCCTCATATTATGAAGCCACCGGTCCCATCATGCGGGCCTCACCCTGATGATTTTATCCAATCCTAATTACCTCCCAAAGGCCCCATCTCTAATCAACACATACATTTGGGGATTAGGTTTCCCATACATGAAATTTAGCAGACACATTGAAAACATACCACATATTTTTTTTATAATTAAATAAACTTGCAGGATAATACACTAAAATATGAGCCAAAGCTCTCTCTGGATGAGAAGATTATGAATAATTTTAAATTGCTACTTTCTAGCTGTCCTTATTTGTTTTTGTCTTAATTTGTTTTAATAACAAGCATGGATTACTTTTATAATCTGGAAAAACAATAAAGTTGTTTTTACTTTGAAAGAAGCAATCAAAACCCAAAATGAAACAAAACCTTCTCAGCATGTGCTGGTTTGGCTCAGCCATCAGCCTCTTGCCATCTGGAACACTGAAAGACGCTGAGGAAAAGTGTCCTCTCTGGGCATGGTTTGAAAGTTTGAGTTAGGAGAAGAGAGCGTAAAAATGAAGAATAGCTTTTATTGCACTGCAGCCATGTGCTCCCTCCCTCCCCACTGAGCCTGGAAGATGATCAGGGCCATAAAGACTGGCTAATTACTTAAATTGCCTCTTCTTTGTGGGAGCAAACTTTTCCAGTGCCATCCACCGGGCTTATTTGGTCTGATTACTGGAGCCCCGCTGTTAGCTGGGATGAGGAAAGCACATTATTACATTGTGCAAGTGTAATGCTTTTGTTTACATTTTGCAGAGCAAACAGGGTGGCTTCCAGTCTTACGCAATCTGGAGTTCTACAAAAACCGGGACTGGGGAATACGTTATACCTCCCTCCCTTTCTCATTTTATTTTACTTGGTCCTGCTAGCCCATGAACTATGAAGAAACATCAAACTCCCCTGCCCATTAACATAGAGCTTCTAAATTTTTTGAAACAAATTCAAATTTATAGAAAAGTTGTAGGTATGTTACAAAGAACTTTCCCCCTTGAACCACTTGAGAGAAAGTTGCCCACATGTTTCTCCATCACTTCAAATACTTTAGAATTTTCTACAAAGAGGGGCATTCTCTTATAGAACAGGAATACAACCATTAAAATTGGGAAATTAACACGGACACATTAACAACATCCAAATTTGAGTTTCTTCAGTTGTCCCAATAATGTTATTTACAGCAAAAAACCCCATTCAGAAGTATGCATTGCATTTAACAACTGAGTTTTATGATGACTATTGAAAACCTGCACCTCTGTAAAACCTGAGCAGCCTTGGCCAGGCCTTCTTGTCCCTATCCCAGGCAGACCTCCTCCCCTCCCCTGCTCCCCACAGGCAGGAGCTGTGAATGCTCACTTTGAGGGGCATGGATAGAGGAGGAGCACTAGTGTCACTGTCCCAACAAACAAGGGCAGGTTTGGCATAGGGAAGTGGGGTGGAGACAAGGATGTGGGCCAGAGAATCCTCCTGGGATGGGGACAACACTCAGAAAAGTCAAGGAAATTTCAAATAAAATTCCCCATCTCTGCCTTTTTTTTTCTCTGTATCTCTTCTTTGATTTTTCCCCCTTTCCCTATCCCTTCTACCTTCTTCTTCACTACCCTCTCTTCATTTTCACAAACTTTTCCATCATTTTTCTATAGGCATAGGTTTCCTTTGAAATTTCTTCTTTAAGGACACTAGGGAACTATTAAAAGTTATTATCTATTGGGAGGTGGGAAGGTGAGGAACAAGACTCCCTCTCTATGGTTTTTCATATTGTGTTCATATATAAAATCATATTCAAGTATTATATACTTAAAATAACAATATATAATAAAAACAAAACCAAAACTAAAATGTTCCTTGGTACATCCTACTTCTAAATAAATCTATCTAACAGGTTAGGCAAAAGGGCAAAATATATGTTTTCTAATTTTATTACCCAGAATGCTATAGTTTGGGCCAGTTTGTGGCCTCAAGCCTGTTTCTACGTGAGTTTGCCATCAATGTGCCTGTTCTAAAATGTGTCTCAAGAGTGATGTCAGCAAGATGGAGTAATAGGGGTTTCCCGGCTTCACTCTCCTCCTACCAATGATTCATAGGGAAGAATGCCATCCTGAATTCCCTGGAACTCAGGAAAGAAAGAGAAATACCTCAGTGGTCCACAGAACTGGAGAACGCCATGACTGAACGATAAATGGAATGGTCCTCATAGACCAAGCCAGCATAGCACCATTCATAGAGAATTCCTTTGAACTCGAGGTTTCTGAAATGGGAAAAGGGAATTGGAGGTGAACATTTAGCCTTCCCACCAGTCTGGGAATCTTTGTGGAAAGGCTTCTCATATTTCATACCATGGAGGGCACTGGAAGCACCAGCAGGGGCTGAACCCCCTGGGATCAGTTGGAGACAAAGAGCAGGGGCATCCTTGTAGCAACTGGTGCCGGGATCTTGGTGGCTGCTCTGCATTCCAACCAGCAGAGCCCCCATCTGAGGTGACAGGCTGGTGGCATCATGCCACAAGGGGCACAGTCCACAGGTCTTCCAGGCTCAAGTCTCCGGTCAGCTTCCCCACACAGCACAGATGTTCTTTTTGAGTCTTTCCCTGACTAGGAAGCAACTAAAACGTCAGCAATTAAGTTTCAGCATTTACATTAAGTCTTCCCCAGATCTAGAAACAACTGCAGGTCAGTGATTAAGTTCCACTGTAGTAATTAAGTTCCAGTGTTCAAGTTAAATCGTCACCAGACCAAGAAAGAACTGCATGTCAACAGTTAAGTTTTGGTATAGCAATTAAGTTCTGGTGCTCACTTTAAGTCTTCCCCAGGATAGGAAGCAACTTCAGGTGATTAAATTCTAACATTAAATAGTAAAGGTCTAATACAACCAAAGAACACCTGCAAAAACTAGAAGAGGTGGCCATCTCCTCAAATGTTCAGGCATCAAGGTAAAGACACAAGCATTGTGAAAAGTCAGGGAAATATACCACCAAAAGAAACCAATAAAGCTCCAGTAACGGATCCAGAAGAAATGAAGATCTATGAAACAACTGACAAAGAAATCAGAATAATCCTCTTAAAGAAGTTCAGGGAATTATAAGAAAATATGGATATAAAATAAAATGAAATTTAGAAAACAATTCATAAATAAAATGAGCAGTTTGACAAAGAAATAGAAATAATAAAAAAATAAGTTTTAGAAATAAAGAATACAATAACTGAGCTATAAAATTCAATAGAAAGCTTCAACAGCAGATTTGATCAAGCAAAAGAAAGAGTCAGTGACCTCAAAGACAGAGCCTAGAAAGTTATCCAAGCAGAGGGGGAAAAAAGGTAATAAAAAAGAATGAAGAAGGCCTACAGGAATTACGGGACACCATCAAGTTAACTAATAGTCACATAACAGGAATTACTGAATGAGATGAGAGAAGTAAGCCTAGACAGCATATTTAGAGAATTAATGCCTGAAAATTTTCCAAATGTGGAGAAAGATGACAATATCCAGGTACTGGAAGCTCAGAGGTCACCAAACAAATTCAACCCAAAGAGGCATTCACCAAGGCATGTTATAAGGAAACCATCAAAAATTAAAGACAAAGAAAAAAATACCAAAAGCAGCAAGAGGTAAGAAAAATCATGTCCAACAGAGTCCCAGTATAGATTTTCAGCAGTTTTCTTAGCAGAAACCATGAAGGCCAGGAGAGAGTGGATGATATAATGCAAGCACTGAAGGAAAAAACTGCCAAGAAAAAAAGCAAAGAAGGAAATCTGTCCTTCAAAAATGAAGAGGACATAAAGACTTTCCCAGAAAAACAAAAGCTAAGGGAGTTGATGACCACCAGACCTGGCTTACAAGAAATGCTACAGGAAGTTTTTCAAAATAAAAGAAATGAAAGCTAATGAGTAATAAAAAAAAATACCTGAAAGTATAAAACTGGCCAGTAAAAGTAAGTAAACAGTCACATTCAAGATACTCTAAAAATGTAATGACATCATGTGAATTGCTTTTATTCTTAGTATGAAGGTTAAATGAAAAAGTACTTAAAAATAATAACTAAAATAATTTGTTAAAGGATATTCAATATAAAATATGTAAATTGTGACATCAAAAATTCAAAATTGGGGGAGGTGGAGTTAAAGTATAGAGCTTTTTTTGTGCTATCAAAGTGAAGTTATCAGCCTAAAATAACCTGTTTTAACTATAAGATAGTTTTGGTAAGCTTCTTGGTAACTACAAAACAAAAACCTATAATAAATACACTAAAAATAAAAATCAAAGTATCAAAACATACCGTTAGAGAAATTCACTTAGCCACAAAGAAAGACACTAAGAGAGAAAGAAAGAAAGAAAGAATAAGCAAAACAACTAGAAAAAAATTAACAAAATGGCAGTAGTAAATCCTTGCCTACCAATAATTACCTTGAATGTAAATGAATTAAATTCTCCAACTAAAAGACATAGAGTGGCTGAGTGGATAAAAAAAATAAGAGCCAATGATATACTACCTACAAGAGATCCACTTCACCTGTAGGAACACACACAGACTGAAAGTAAAGGGATGGAAAAAGATATAGCACCCAAGTGAGAAACAAGAGAGGAGAATTAGCTATACTTACATCAGATAAAATAGACTTTAAATAAAAAATTGTAAAAAGAGACAAAGATGGTCATTATACAATGATAAAGGGGTCAATTCAACAAGAAGATATAATGATCATAAATACATATATATACATTTTTTTTTTTTTGGCATGGATCTCAGTCTGCCACAATGCTAGAGGATCGCTCCCCATAAATACATATAATTAATCAACATTGGAATATCTAAGTATATAAAGCAAATTTTTTTTTTTTTTTGAGACAGAGTCTCTGTTTGTTGCCCGGGCTAGAGTGAGTGCCGTGGCATCCGCCTAGCTCACAGCAACCTCAAACTCCTGGGCTTAAGTGATCCTACTTCCTCAGCCTCCCAGGTAGCTGGGACTACAGGCATGTGCTACCATGCCCGGCTAATTTTTTCTATATATATTTTAGTTGGCCAGATAATTTCTTTCTATTTTTTTTAGTAGAGACGGGGTCTCGCTCTTGCTCAGGCTGGTCTCGAACTCCTGAGCTCAAACGATCTGCCCACCTCGGCCTCCCAGAGTGCTAGGATTATAGGCATGAGCCACCGCGCCGGCCAAGCAAATATTAATAGATATAAAGGAGGAGATAGACTGCAATATAATAATAGTAGGGGCCTTTAACACCCCACTCTCAACAACCAACAGATCATCCAGTTAGAAAAATCAACAAAGAAACATTGGATCTAAATTGCACTCAAGACCAAATGGACCTATCAGACGTTTACAAAATATTCCATCTGATAGCTGCTGAATATACATTCTTTTCAACTGCACATGAAACATTATCTAGGGTAAATCATGTTAGGTAGGCCACAAAACAAATCTTAACAAATTTAAGAAGATTTAAATTATACCAGTGTCTTTTCTGACCACAATGTTATAAACTAAAAATGAATAACAGGAGGAAATTTGGAAACTTTACAAATACATGGAAATTAAACAACACACTACTGAATAATAAATAGATCTATTAAGAAATTATTATAACAGGGAAATTAAAATATTTCTTGAGCCAAACAAAAATGGAAATACATCATACCAAAATCTATGAGATACAGAAAAGGCATTCCTAAGAAGGAAATTTGTATCAATAAACACCTACATCAAAAAAAGAAGAAAGATCTTAAATAACCTAACACTGCACCTCAAGGAACTAGAAAAAGAATAAATTCAACCCAAAATTAATAGAAGGAAGTAAATAATAAAGATCAGAGTAGAAATAAATAAAATCAATACTAGAAAAATAATACAAAAGATTAATGAAACAAAGAATTGATTCTGTGAAAAAACAAACAAAATCAATAAACCTTTAGTTAAAATAAAAAAAGGGAGAAAACTCAAATAAATAAAATAGATGAAAAAGGAGAGGTTACAACAGATTCCACAAAAATACAGCAGGTTATAAGGGACTACCATGAACAATTATATGCCAACAAACTGGATAATGTGGAAGAAATGGATAAACTCCTGGGCACATACAACCTACCAAGCTTGAATCTTAAAGAAATAGAAAATCTAAATAGACAAATAATGAATGAGGAAATTGAATCAGTAATAAAAAGTCTCCTGCCACAATAGAAACCCAGGACCTGATGGCTTCACTGCTGACTTTTACGGAACATTTAAAGAAGAACTAATACCAATTCTTCTCAAAATATTCCAAAAAGTTGAATAGGAGAGAATACTTCTATGAGGCCAGTATTAGTCTGATTACCCAAACCAGAAAAGGACACAACAAAAAAAGAAAATTACAGGCAAATATCTCTAATGAACTTAGCTGCAAATATCCTCAATGAAATACAAACAAACCAAATTCAACAGTATATCAAAAAGATCATTCACCATGGTTTTAAGTGGAATACATCCCAGGGATGCAAGGATGGTTCAACATATGCAAATCAATAAACATGATATATCTCATTAACATAAGAAAAGGTAAAAACCATATGATTGTTTCTATAGATGCAGAAAAAGCATTTGATAAAATTTAACATCACTTTATGACAAAAATTATCAACAAATTAGTAATTGAAAAAATATACCTCAACACAATAAAAGCCATGTATGACAAACCCACAGTGAACATGATACTGAATGGGGAAAAACTGAAAGCTTTTCCCCATCAATAGCATCTAGT
Source organism: Lemur catta (assembly GCF_020740605.2). Taxonomy (NCBI): domain Eukaryota; kingdom Metazoa; phylum Chordata; class Mammalia; order Primates; family Lemuridae; genus Lemur; species Lemur catta. The sequence continues at coordinate 87,515,519 of NC_059135.1, read as the reverse complement.
TTTATGACATTTTCCTCAATTCATGAATGTCCCTTGTATCCACTTGCAGTTCTTTCTCATGCTCACCTTCAGCCTCAAGCAACCACTGATCTATTTTTTAATTTTATAGATTTGACTTTTCCAGAAATTTCATATAAATGGAACCATGCAATAGGTCATCTCCTGTCCCTGGCATTTTTCATTTAGCATAATGTTTTTGAGGTTCACCTGCATTGAACTGTCAGTAGTTTCTCTTCTATTGTTGAATAGCATTCCATTGTACAGATGCACCACACTTGGTTTATCTATTCATCAGTTGATGGCCATTTGGATTATTTACTATTTTTGCTTATTATAATATAAATAATGAGGCTTCAAACATTCACAAGTAAATCTTTTTGTAGACTTCATTTCTCTTCATAAATACTTAGGAGTGAAATTTGTTAAGCATAGGTTTAACTTTTTAAGAAACTTCCAAACTATTTTCCAAAGTTGCTATACCATTTTAGAATCTCACCAACACATTCTTGCCAATTTTTGGTATTGTTAGTCTCTTAATTATAAGCATTCTGTTGGATGTGTAGGGAGTAGTACATTATTGTGGTTTTAATTTGCATTCCCCTAGTGATTAATGCTTTTCAGCATTTTCCCATGTGCTTATTAGCCATTCATATATCTTCTTGGGTGATATGTCTACTAAAATATTTTACACATTTTTAAATTGGCTTCTAACTATTGAGTTGTAAAAATTCTTTGCATGATCTGTAAACAAATCCTTAACCAAATATAACATTTGCAGATATTTTTTCCAAGTGTATAGTTTGTCTTTTTATTTTCTTAATGCTATCTTTTGAAGAGCAAAAGTTTTAAATTTTCTTGACGTATAATTTATCAATATTTTCTTTTATGGATCATACTTCTGATGTCATATCTAAGAATGTTTGGCTTAATCCAAGGTCAGAAAGATTTTCCCCCTATGTTTTCTTGTAGAAGTATTATAGTTGTATTTCTTACATTGAAGCCTATAGTCCATTTAAATTAATTTTGTGTATGGTGTGAAGCAAGGGTCTAAATTCATTTATTGCGTAGCATATTCAATTGTATTAGAACTATCTGTTGAAAAAAACTATCTTTTCTACAGGAAATTGCCTTGGCACCATTGTTGAAAATCAATTATTCATAGATGCAAAGGTTTATTTCTCTATTCTCTGTTCTGTTCCATTGACCAGTATGTCTGTCCTTATACCAATACCACACTAAATTGATTCCTGTATCTGTATAGTAAATTTTTAAATGAAGTCGTATAATCTAGATCTTTTACATTATCACATACATTTTAAAATCAACTTCCTAACTTCAACAAAACTCTGTTGGGATTTTGATAGGGATTGTATTTGAATATGTAGATCAAACTGGGTAGAACTGCCATCTCAACAATATTGAGTTTTCCAACCTATGAACATGGTATGTTTCTCCATTTATTTAGATCTTTACAAAACATTGTTTTGAAGTTCTCAGTTTATGAGTTTTACACTTCTTTTGTTAATATGTCCTAAGTGCTTTATTCTTTTTATTGCTATTACAAGTAGAATTTTTTCTTAATTTTGATTGTTCATTTCTGACATATAGAAATACAATTGATTTCTGTATATTGGTCTTATATCCTGCAACCTTCTTAAACTTACTCATTAGTTTTAGTAGGTTTTTTCATAAGTTCCATCAGATTTTTTTACACACATCTTCCATGATTAAGGATAGTTTTATTTCTTCCTTCTCAGTCTGGATGCCTTTTATAATTTTTTTTTCTCTAGCCTACTCCTGGCTAGAACCTTCAGTACAATTTTCAGTAGAAGTGAAACTTCTGTTGTTTAAGCCACATAGTTTGTGGAATTTTGTTATGGCAGCCCTAGTAAACTAATACACCTATTTAAGAGTTTGTGTAGCGCTGGCGATATTTCTTCCCTAAATATTTGATAAAATTTACCAGTAAAGTCATCTGGGCCTGGGCTTTCCTTTGTGGGAAGATTTTCAAATAATAATTCAATTTCTTATTTGTTATCAGTCTTTTCAGATTTTTAATTTCTTATTGCGTCAGTTTTGATAATTTTTGTCTGCCTAGGAATTTGTGCATTTTGTCTGCATTGTGTAATTTGCTGGCATAAATTTGTTCATAACATTCCCTTAAAATGTTTTCAATTTCTGTAGGATCAGTAGTTATATCCCCTTTTCATTTCTGATTTTGGTAATTTATGTCTTCCTTCTTTTTTTTTTTTTTTTTGTCTATCTAGTGAAAATTTTTATCAATTTTATTTACCTTTTCCCAAAGAATCAACTCTTACTCCTTTTGTTTTTTTTTTTATCATTCTTTCTTTCTTTCTTTCTTTTTTTTTTTTTTTTTTTCTGAGACAGAGTCTTGCTCTGTCGCCTGGCTAGAGTGCCATGGTGTCAGCCTAGCTCACAGCAACCTCAAACTCCTGGGCTCAAGTGATCTTTCTGCCTCAGCCTCCAGAGTAGCTGGGACTACAGGCATGTGCCACCACACCCAGCTAATTTCTTTCTATTTTTAGCAGAGACAGGGTCTTGCTTTTGCTGAGGCTGGTGTCAAACTCCTGACCTCAAGCAATCCTCCTGCTTCAGCCTCCCAGAGTGCTAGGATTACAGGCATGAGCCACCACACCTGTCCAAAAGAATCAACTCTTGATTTTGTTATTTTTCCCTATGTTTTTATTTTATCGATTTCCATTCTAATATTTATTATTTCCCTCTACTTACTTTGGGTTTGATTTGCCCCTCTTTTTTTTTTTTTTCCCTCCTTGAAGTGCAAGCTTAGATTATTGATTATAGATTTTTCTTCTTTCTAACTTAAGCATTTAAAACTACAAATTTTCTTCTAGGCATTGCATTAGCTACACTCATATATTTTAGTATATTTTATTTTGCTTTCATTCAGTTTGAGATATTTTTAACCTTATAATTTCTTCTTTGACCCATGATTATTTAAAAGTGTGTTTTTCAAATATTTGAGGGTTTCCGAATTTCTTTCTGTTGTTGATTTTGAATTTAGTTCGATCATGGTTGGAGAACATATTTCATATGACTTCAATTCTTTTAAGTTTACTGTGACTTGTTGTATGATCTAGCAAGGGCTCTATCATGGAAAATGTTTCATGTGGACGTGAAAAGATTGTGTACTCTGCTATTGTGAGGTGGAACATTCTATATATATTAGTTGGGTAAAGGTGATTGACAGTTGTTCAAGTTTCTATACCCTTATTAGTTTTATGTCTAGTTTTTCTAGCAATTACTGAAAGGACCTGAACATCTCTAACTATAATTCCAAAATTGTCTGTTTTTTCCTTTCAATTCTGTCAGTGTTTGCTGCATGTATTTGTTACTAAATGCTTATACATTTATAATTATTATATCTTTCTAATTTTTTTTTACATTTATTATCATGGAATATTGCATTTTATCCATAGTAACATTTCTTGTTTTAAATTACATTTTTTCCTGATATTAGCATAGGTACTCCACCTCTCTTGTGGTGATTATTTGCACAATACATATTTTTTCCTCATTCTTTTACTTTCAATCTTCTTATGTCTTTAAAATGTTTTTCTTGAAGATGGCATATACCATCACGTGTTGCTTAACAAGAGAGATACACTCTGAGAAATGCATTGGTAAGCAATCTCATCACTGTGTGAACATAATAGAATGTACTTTTATACAAACCTAGACACAGCCTACTACACACCTAGGCTATATGTATCACTTATTGCTCGTAGGTTACAAACCTGTGAAGCATGTTACTCTACTGAATACTATAGATGATTGTAACACAATGGGAAGCATCTGTGTATCTAAACATTTCTAAACATAGACAAGGAACTGTAAAAATACACTATGAAAGATAAAAAATGGTACACCTGTGTAAGGCACTTATCATAAATGGAGTTTGCAGGACTGGAAATTGTTCTAGGTGAGTCAGTGAGTGAGTGGTGAGTGAATATGAAGGCCTAGGACATTACTGAACACTATTATAGACTTATGAACACTGGGCACTTAGGCTACACTAAATTTATAAAAAAAGTTTTATTTCTTCAATAATAAATAAACAGCTTAATGTCACTTTTTTACTTTATAAATCTTTTTAATTTTTTTTACTTTTTGACTCTTGTAATAACAGCTTAAAACACATTGCACAGCTGTATAAAAATATTGTCTTTCTTTATATCCTTATTCTATAAGCTTTCTTCTATTTCTAATTTTTTTTAATTTTTTACTTTTTGAACTTCTTGTTAAAAACAAAGACACAAATGCATACATTTAGCGTAGGCCTACACAGCGTCAGGATCATCAATATCACTGTTTTCTATCTCTATATCTTGTCCCATTGGAAGGTCTTCAGCGACAAAGCATGCATGGAGCTGTCATACCCTATAATAACAGTGCCTTCTTCTGGAATACTTCCTGAAGGACCTGCCTGAGGCTGTTTTATAGTTAAATTTTTTTTTCAAGTAGGAGTATACTCTAAAATAACAATAAAATGTGTAGTATAGTAAATACATAAGCCAGTAACATAGTAGTTTATTAACATTATCAAGTATGATGTACTGTACATAATTTTATGTGCTCATACTTTTATGTGACTGATTGCACAATAGGTTTATTTACACTAGCATCACCACAAACACATAAGTCATGCATTGTGCTATGGCATTACCATGGCTATGGTGTCACTAGGCAATAGAAATTTTTCAGGTCTGTTATAATCTTATGGAACCACCATCGTATATGTGGTTTGTTGTTAACTGAAACATTGTTATGCAGCACATGTGTATTTGGAACTTACCTTTTTATACAAGTTGATAATGATGCTTTTTGATTGGATTGTTTAGTCCATTCACATGTAATTATTGATATGGTTGGATTTACACCTGCCATTTTGTTATTTGTTTTTGTATGTTCCATATCTATTTTCCCCCCTCTTATCCTCTTTTGTTGCCTTCTCTTGTGTTAAATAAAACTTTTTTAGCATAACATTTTAATTCCTAAGTTATTTTATTAACTATTTTTAAATTCAATTTTCTTAGTGGTTCTAGGAATTACAATATATATTTTAACTTATCACAATATACATCAGTTTAATACTGACAATTTTGGTAAAATATAGCAACTTTCTACCAATATAGCACCATTTCCCCCCCTTTATGCTACTATTGTCATATATATTGTATCTATATATGTTATAAATCCACCAGCACAATGTTATAATTATTATCTTAGGCAATCACACAATATTTAAACAAACATCTTCAAATATTTTATAATGTTTATAAATTTATATGTGTTTATATATCACATACATTTATATGTTTATAAATAGATATAATTTTTAAACAAAACATGTAAACTCCTATAATCAAAGAGAAAAATACCTATTTATGCAGTTTTTTATGTTTTCCTACATATTTATCATTTCTAGTGCTCTTCATTTCTTTCTGTGCATTCAAGTTACTGTCTGGTATCATTTTCTTTCAGTCTGGAAGTCTTCCTTTAGTATTTCTTATGGGACAGTTCTGCTAGCTACAGATTCTCTCAGTTTTTGTTTATCTTTGAATGACTTTATTTCACTTTCATTTTTGAAAGGTTCCTTTGTTGGATATATTGGTCAACACTGTTTTCTATCGGCTCTTTGAATATGTCATTCTGTTGCTCAGGCCTCCATTGTTTCTGATGGACACTCAACTGTTAATCACACTGCTGTTCTCCTGCACATGAGAGTTATTTTTCTCTTACTGCATTCAAGATTTTCTTATTCTCTTTGGCTCTGAGCAGTTTAACTATGATGTGTGAGTCTCTTTGTGTTTTTGCTGCTTTGGTTTGTTGAACTCCTTGAACCTGCTGATCAATGTTTTTCAGCACATTTGGGACATTTTCAGGCATTGTTTCAGTCATTAGTTTTTTCTACCCCTTCCTCTCCCTTCTCTCCTTCAGGACTCTGCTACATACATGTTGGTATGCTTGATGTTGTCCCATTGGTCTCTGAGGTTTTGTTCATTTTACTTCAATCTTTTTTCTTTGTATTCTTCAAAAAAGATAATTTCTATTTCTTTATCTTCAAATTTACTGATTTTTTTTCTGTCATCCCACATCTACTCAAGCCCTTTTTTTTTTTTTTTTTTGAGACAGAGTCTCACTTTGTTGCCCGGGCTAGAGTGAGTGCCGTGGCATCAGCCTAGCTCACAGCAACCTCAAACTCCTGGACTTAAGCGATCCTTCTGCCTCCCAAGTAGCTGGGACTACAGGCATGTGCCACCATGCCTGGCTAATTTTTTCTATATATATTTTTAGCTGTCCATATAATTTCTTTCTATTTTTAGTAGAGACGGGGTCTCGCTCATGCTCAGGCTGGTCTCGAACTCCTGAGCTCAAACAATCCGCCTGCCTCGGCCTCCCAGAGTGCTAGGATTACAGGCGTGAGCCACCGCTCCCAGCTGTCAAGCCCGTTTTTATTTTGTTATGTTTTCAATTCTAATTTTTATTTGGTTATTTATATAGCTTATATTTCTTTATTGACATTCCCTACTTTTAACTTTGTTATATTTTCTTTTAATTATTTTAACATTGTATGTTTCCTTCAATTCCTTGTGCATATTTATAATAGCTGTGTTGATGTCTTTTTCAGCTACTTACATCTTCTAGGTGCAGTCAGAATTAGTTTCTCCTAACTACTTTTATTCACGAATATAAGTCTCACTTTTTATTACTTTGTATGTTTCATAATTTTTGTTGAAACCTCACATTTTAGATAATATATTATAGCAACTCATGATTCTGATTTCAACTCATGAGGTTCTCTTTTCTATTCTTTCTTTTTGTAATTTTCCTGCAGTTAAACTGTAGAATCTATTCCCTTTGTGTTATGTGACCACTGATGTCTCTGCTCAGATTTTTTACACTTATTTTTAGTTTTCTAGCCTAAATTCCTAGGGGTTACCTCTGTGTCTGCATAGCTTAGTGATCAGCCAATGATTTAGGCAGAGGCTGTGCTCAAATGCATCGAGTTTGTACAACTTCCGCCCTGTGCTGATGGATCTGTGCGTAGGTTGGGGAATGCATTCAATGCTCAGCCATTTCACAAGTGTGCAGTGGCTTTCACTTTACAACAGGCTCTCTTAAGTCTCCCCTGCACATGTTCTGTGTAGTTTCCCAAAAAGCCAAGAATATGTGGAGGTCTTATTTAGCTCTTCTATGGATTTCTAATTTCCATAATCTCCCCATAAATTCCTAGCTGGTCTGCCACTGCCTCAAACGGTGTCACAACCTTGTGCTAGCAGAGCTGCAAGTTTTCTTTGTTCTATTTGCACTAACTGACAACACTACCAGTGAGAGTTTTTGTTCTCTGCCTCAAATAAAGTCTGCCCCTCTGGCCAACTGAGCTGGGGAGCAGGGGTCAGAGCTCCCCAGGCAAGAAGCCTCAGACTCCTGCTGTTTGTTCTTGTGTGACATTTGAGTAGGTTTTCATGAATAAACACTTTTAAGTTTATTGTTTGCTTTTGGTTGATTTCCAGTACTAAAACGGTTGTTTAAACAATTTTGTACTTCTATACTTGTTTTTTTGGAGAGAGGATTTGCCAACCTTTTCAGGCTACCATAACTTGAAGTATTATCTCTAGTGTGTTTATAGCTTTTTTTTTAATGTTTAAATCTTTCATCCTCCTGGAGTTTTAATTTTGTATATAGAGTAGTTTGAGATAGGGATCTAGCTTTATTTTTCCCCGAAATGAATAAACAATTTTCCAAACAACTTTTGGTTGATTGAATCCATACCCAGCTTCAGTCTGTTTGTGCATCTAATTTTTGGAAGAGACTAATGTTTGAGTGTGTGTGTGTGTGTGTTAGTGCAACTGTGGAAGTAAATGGCATGTAGGTTCTCAAAATAAAAGGAATCACCCTAATATATCAAGATAAGATGTAAGAATTTGTATGCAATGGGTGAGATTAGTTTGTGGAAAACTTCCCAGAAATTACCAATATTTAGACTGTAATTTGTGATTGTGTCATGTCTGAATTTGAGCAATTTATGACACTATGTTCTTTTCTTCGACATCCTATCTACATCTTTTCCTGTATGGAACCTCAGTCCAACATTTTTATTTTAACTTTTCTTCTATCTCAGTATGTTTGGCAACAATGGAGAACCCTTACTGACAAAATGATAGTGTCCTTTAAAGAGCCCCCAGAGATCCCTCACTCTTTCCACCGTGTCAGGTCACAGTGAAAAGACAGCCATCTATGAACAAGGAGGCAGGTCCTTACCAGACACCAAATCTGCCAATGCCTTGATCTTGAACTCCCCAGCTTCCAAGACTATGAGAAACAAATTTCTGCTGTTTATGAGCCACCCAGTCTATGGTATTTTGTTATGGCTGCTTGAACAGACTAAGACCATGCTTTATGTATAGGGAAAAATCAACTTTTGGCAAGTTATTTTTATGGCAATGGCCACTAGCTAAAGGATTTTCAGCAGATAATTGCAGAATGAGATAGGACCTCATCTCCTTCTGTAACAATTCTTTGTTCACCAAGAAATCTCTTAAGCACTGTGGTTCAACATGAGGATGTGTCCTGAATAGAAAATGGGCTTCATCTTAGGCAGATGGGTCTATTTTCACATAATAATTAGCAGCAAGGTACATAAAGCACATTACATATGACATACTTAATAAATGGTAGTTAGCAATATATCATCATCATAATTATTATATGGTTATTATTTCATGATATAGCTAACATAAACTTATTTTTAAGGACATCAGCTACCCCTAAAAGAAGTGTTGGAGTCAAATCCCTGACTCTGACGAGCCAAGGCCCAGATAGACCCTAATCAGACAGCGTCATTTACACTGCAGTCTTCTAGACAAGACTGCTCCCAGCCTTGCCTGGAAGCATCAGCTGACTTTTATCAGTTGCACCATCCTTGGAGTTAGTTACCTAATGCTGGGGGGATTGTTTGTGTGTACAATAGGCCTGCTGAGTCTTTGATATTGTTTATTTGGGCTGGAGTAACATCTATGGCTGCCTACATAGGCAGCATTGCGGGGGGCCGCAAACAAGCTTTGAGATGCAGATCCAGCCCTCTTTTCCTAGCGTGTGACTTTAGCAAGTTGCTTTATCCTGAGGTCTCTCATCTGTAAAACAGGGGTGATGATACCTTGCAGGGTTTTTGTGAAAGTTGGAGATAATATGTAGGACGTATTCAGTACACCATAAGTATTACATAATGGTCTCCTTTAAACACTTTAGTGGCGTCCTTTAATGACCCCTGTCTTGAAGGTTTTATGTGAGGATTAAAAGAAAAAAATGTAAGTACATTGTACATAATTGACCCTTAATAATTGGTAGACTATTATGTAAATTTCAAAGAGTACAGTTATCTAATGGGTTTCTTTAAGTGTGATTCTCAGTTTGGAATCAAGAGACTTTAGTCTTGGCTCTCGCGCTAATTAGCTGTGTGCTCTCAAGCAAATCACTCTGAGCCTCAGTTTCCTTACCTGAAAATTAGATATTTACATAAACGAGAAGCCAAGATGTCTCTTTTTAAAATGTAAAAGGGAAACTTTCTTATGCTTTGCAAGGGAGGAGCTTTGGAATACTTGGGAACATTTGAGAAGCCTCGCTTAACACTAATAAGTTACGGTCATTAAATTTGCAAAACGAATGAATTCATTACAAATGAGAGTGGAAGGAAAATAGTTTGTGCACAGCCGAGTTAATTCATTGAGATATATTTGCTGTGTACCTGAGTCCTGGAGAAAATTGCCCTTCTCAGTTCCTCCAAAAGGGATTTTTGATGGAGTCTTATATGTTTTGCTTCCGCCACACATCAAAACACTCAGCACACTTTGAATTTAGATGCAGCCTTTCCTCTTGGTATTAAGGAAGCAGTGAACACGTCACCTTCAACCTTCTTTCTAACGATTAATATTAGAGAGCAGCCTAAACCCACCTGCTGTTTTAAATTTTTTTTATTTTTGAGAAGAACACCCTTTTGCCAGTCAAAAGATCCAGTTTACCTTGAAAAAACCTTTCCTCTTAATTAAAAGCTAGTAATGTCATGCTCTTCAAAGCATTTCTTTGAGTTAAATACTGGTGTTTGTGTGTGTGGAGAGGGGCAAGGGGAGGTTGGTAAATGAGAAAGTTGGGCTTTGGGGATTTTGAAACAAATGCCATTAATGGATTATGTAGTTGCCTTAGCTGGCAGATACATTCTTCATGATTCCTTTATTTGTTTTGGTTTGCTCAGTGACTGGCACACAGTACCGGGAGCTGCTGAAATGTTTGTTGAATAAGTAAATGAGTAAGAGAAGGTCTTCTCATGGTTTCCAACAAGGAAAATAGCACAATCTCAAGTGTATTTATGGTAGATCCTGTTTTAATAGAAATTAACTGGACAGGGCACCTGGGCTCTGGGAAATGGGATTTAGGAGCAGAGAAGGAGAGAGAGAGCCTTGGCACCTGCTGGGGCCTTTTCCTTTAGACGAAAGAAGGGATAGGCTAGTGTAAAGAGGTTAACAACCCATTGCTGTGGGCTAAAGCATTCAGTCTCCAGCCCAATGAAAGCCTATTGGCCTCCTCCATCTGTGGGCTGGTATTGGGTGTGCATGTGTGTGGGGACTGGGTAGGAATGCCTGAGCTTAGCCTGAGTTATTGGAAGAAAGCAGAGGTTGCAAAAGGAAAAAGTTTGAGACTCAAAAAATATGTGTGATGGAGCAAGTGAATGACCCTTGGAAGTCTCCTTTGGGACTTTCTGCTGCTCTGTACTGGTGACTTTTCATGCTGGAGATGCCCCTTTTCTTCCAGAGGACCAAGAGCTTCACTTTATTCCTGGCACTGTGCGTTGCTCATGGCAGCACAAGAGAACCAGACAGTCCTGACAGTAGGAGTAAGGGACTACAAGTCATGGCTCAACTGGTAAGCTGTGTGGCTTTGGGCAAATTGTGTAACCTCTCTGGGCCTCTGTGACAACATCTGTAAGCTGAGAAGTTTGGACTAGGCAATCTTCTTTATGCAGCAACATATACTACGCTGGGTGCCAGGCACTAGGCCAGGCAGTAAGATTCAGATTGAGTCACACACATTCCTGGTTTGCATTCTCGCTGATAAGAGCTGTAAAGGGGGTTAACAAAATGCCAGCAGGCACACAGAAGGAAATGATTAATTCTATTTGCTAGGGCTGGGAGCTGACATTTGAAAAATAGGAATTCACCAGAAATTTATTAATTTTGTCATCATTCATTTATTCATTCAACAAATGTTGGCACCCTGGCAACCGTATGTGAGGGCACCTACGGTATACGAGGAACGAGGAAATAGCCATGAAGAAAACAGACAAGATCTTTACTTTCATTCAGTTTAATCTAAGCTGGAGTTGGTAGGGGAGGTTGGGAAGAAGTACTGTTAGTATTTAACATGGAATGAGTATTTAATATTGTTTTATTTCACTTTCTCAACATACAGAGAAGGTAGTATCCTCATTTTACAACCAGGAAACAGAGCCCTAGAGGTGTGAAACCATTTGCAGAGCTCACACCAGTAAGTCATAATGATTCAAACCACCGCTGTCTGTCTTCGGAGCTCCAGCACTTAATTGTGATGCAATTTTATGGCAGGAGAGGCTTCAAAGGCTACTGAGTGAAGTTTCACCTCCCCAGCATTCCTTCTTGGGTAACAGCACACCTGTTTTCCTCTGGAGAGCTACCCCCTCTGCTCGAAATCCAGGAGTTTAAAGGGAGTTCCCATCCCTCCCCCTGCAGTCTCCCAGAGGTGAGGTCACACGCAAGCTTAGCGGATCACAGGGCTGTCCTTCCAGGCACAGTGAGTAGCCCAGAGATGGGCACATGACCAAGCTGCACCGACTGGAATCAGTGCCTGGACTTTTGCTGGAAATATTGAAAAAGAGTCTTTCTCTTTCCCTGGGGATTGTTAAACTGTAGACTGTACTCATAGAGTAGCTGCTGGGCACCTGTGTTCTCAGAAGGGGCAAGGGGCCTGCCTGACAATGCAGCCCATAGAGAGGAAAGGCGACTCACACCAACAATTTCCAGAAAACATCACTGGATCCCTTAGATTGCATTTTGCCTGAAACAGGCACTATTCCTGTGTTTTTCAGTTCTGTGAGTTAATACATTCCTCTTTCTCCCCCTAAGATGTCCTGGGTTATTGTCTCTTGCAGCCAAGAGCCCGGAGGAATCTGGCCTACAAGAGTGTGCAGAGAATTTTTATTTCTCTTTCTCCTTAGTGTATTCTTCACAGTATCTGCAAAAGTCTCTGTCAACTTCACCTAAACTTTTGTTCTTGGAGTTAAGAAGGATGTGGTCTCTTGCATGGGTCTTTTGCTCTGCTGGGTCTCAGAACTCTATTCCCAGGGTCACATTTCTTTTTTCTTTTTTTTTTTTTTGAGACAGGGTCTCTCTCACTCTGTCACCTGGGCTAGAGTGCAGTGGTGTCATCATAGCTCACTGCAGCCTCCAACTCCTGGGCTCGAGCTATCCTTTTGCCTCAGCATCCTGAATAGCTGGGACTACAAGTGCGCACCACCACGCCAGGCTAATTTTTCTATTTTTGGTAAAGACGAGGTCTCACTCTTGCTCAGGCTGGTCTTGAACTCCTAATGTCAAGCGATCCTCTGGCCTCAGCCTTCCAAAGTGCTGGGATTACAGGTGTGAGCTACCATGCCCAGCCCCCAGGGTTGTATTTCTACACACCAGGTGATGCCTGGCTTCACATACCTGAGTATGGATTGGGCAGCCTTCTTGTTGCGTGTTAACGCACATCTCTTTCTCTGTCCATTCCAGGGTCTCTGCTACCCAGCTCTGGCTCCTTTTCTCACCATGCTGGGCCCCCAAACACAGCTGCTTCTGACATTTGGGATGTCATGTTGCAAGTCTATGTGATCTGCTCCATGATGGCAGTACGGATGACAAGAGGGGACAGCTTCTTCCCTGGTCCTAGTTTCCACTAATGTTGTTCCCAGGCACAGAATCCCCAAATCCCAACAATGGATGGATTTCCTAATGTAGCTCTGGCCCTTACAGGCTGGGGTCAAAGGAGCCCTTGTTCTCTTTCTTTAGGAAGTAGACTGGTTGGTGGGGACAGCATACTACCTTACCTGGTCTCACCATCTGCCTCACTTATGACATCTGGGGCCCAGTCCAACTGTTCTGCTTTCCTCTTTAGAATTCCATCCTCCAGGGTCATCAGAGCCCATTTATTCAAGGGGATGGGGCAACTCTTCTCTGTGTCTCATTTTTGTTTCCTGACTGCTCTTAGGCAAACTAACATCTGAATTGCTAGGTATGCCATTGCTGTATGCTGAAAGGAAATATTTTCTTTTCTACAACCAGAACAAAATGATGAATGTTTTCACTTCACTGAGTCTTTACATTTTGCCCAAGAAATGATCCACTTGGGTTTGGGCAGTACCTGCTCTAGACTTACGGCTTATGAAGTCCCAACCAGATAATTCTCTAAGTTCTAAGGAATCTTACCGAATCTCCCGACTAGCACAACTCAGGCAGTGTCTCAGCCAAGACCTCACATGGTTTGGCATCCTCCTTCTTGCCATCAAAAGGGTTCGCCCTCTTTAAACAGAGTCTGGGGTTAAAGACGGCAGCAAGTGCTTCATTATGTGACACCTAAATGATGTGTTAGAGGCTGCTATATTTATATAATAGCTTTCTGTAGTAGAGTCACCAGTCTCAATATTTAAGCAGAGACTTTTAATCCATCTTCTGGAAAGTGTTGGGCATCTGAACTGCACATCCCTGTGATCTTCACCATTCAAGCACTGCTTCTGAAGACCTGAGGCATTCAGCTCCCAACAACAAAGTGCTGTTCAACTTGAGGACATGAATGAGCTCACATATGGGCCTCTACAACACGCTGTCAATCAGCCATCTCTTCCCCCCTTGGTCCCTGCCTTCTTTGCAATGTCTCTGTGGTCCTCCAGCCACAGGTGAAATCCTCTCTTGCTGTTACAGGAGCGTGCCCTGAGACCAGTATTAGTTTTCGATAAGAAAGGGCTTCACAAAACATCATTGGCAACCACTCCAACACGTGCCTGAGGACATGAGTCTGAGCCCTGGTGGGGGGGGCTCCATAGTAACATTGGTTCTTGACCAACATCTCAGGATAAAGTCACTCTAGAAGTCAGATATCCCTGTGTAGAAATGAAGCCGTCCTTTTCAGAAATGCTCTATAGAGGGCAGCTTGCAGATCAACCCCCACAATGCCTGGGAGGGAAGTCTGCATGGGAGATCAAATTAAGGAGCATCAGTGAATCCTAGAAAGAAGGTATCCAGCATGGTGGGCCATATTCCTTAGCAGGGCCTGATCATAGTGAGGGATTAGTATTTTGTAGGAGAGGAAAAAACTTTTCCTCTACCCTCTTAATGCTGTATTACTGGGGCCTATGAATAAAGCTAACAAAAGGCAGGTTAATAGGAGAAAAACATATAAGTTTTATTGATACTAATATTTTTATGTGGCATGGGGTCCTTCACAGAAAAAAAAAGTGAAAACCCTAAGGAAGCAGTTAGATTTGGGAGCTTATATACCATTTTAACAAAGGGCAATAAATTGCAGAGAAGCGACTAGACAAAGAAAAGGGGTTTTTGCTTCTGGGTCTGGTAAATTAAGGAAAAGTGACTAGGAAATATATGGGGGAAACCAATGGGAGTTAAGGATTATTTAGTAAGATTTGTTTGTGCAGATTCATCTCGGCATTGGCTTTCCATCTCCAGTGATAAGAATGTTCTCTTTTTCCTGCTTTGCTTTCTTCCTTCCTTTCTATTTTCTCAACCGCTAGATCACCAGGAATGGAGGGTGTATTTCTCACAGTAAATGTATGCTCTGCTTTTAGGCAGAAGGAGGAGGGCAGAGAGCCTTTCTTACAGCCACTGTTTCTTAATTGCTTCCGGCTGAAAATAATCAATGTGCCAACATGGCATGTTTGGGGATGGCATGTTCTGATCTTTAATTTCAAAGGTGGCATCCTGATACCTACCCTGAAACAAACTATGGGGGGGAAGCTATGTAAAGGAAA